>NW_017275576.1:652948-706958 GCF_001594065.2 Cyphomyrmex costatus | reverse complement strand
AAAAAAAAAAAAAAAAAAAAAAAAAAAAAGATTTCTCAGCATTCAACACGACCTCGACCGATTTTCGACTCTATTTTCCCGACAATTATGGTTCATTACTGCACGAAACTTTGTCGCGCAGCTCGTTATGGGCCGTACTGCGGCCATGAAACTTCGTTAATTGCTGGAGCTTTTTACGAGGCTGTGGAAACGAAAACGACAACGGCGAGGATATATCGAGTCGTTATAAAAAGGCGCAGCGATTTATGATTGCCTCGGTTCATTAGATGCTATTCGTAATCTTGATGTACTCCCCCGGAATCCGTCCAAGATAATATTTCATTGGTTCATTATGTATCGTTTATCTCTTTGAGACACTCCTAGATTTGCATTTTGCGAATCATAATATTTTACACTCGCTCCCTTTCTTTTAATCTACAGTTTATTATTTTATTTGTTATTAAAGGTCTCTTCTACTTCTTTGATGAGACTGAAGCGACGCAATTCTTGCAATATTAGGAATAACTCTACTTCTATAAAACAAAGAAATGTTTAAATTAGCAATTTTGCAACTATGTATTTTTTTGCACTTTATTACAGAGTATGATTACATAAATTCAACTATCCGGAATACGCTTCTTTTGCATAAAGATGCAAATGTATTGTAAATTTGTATTTTCCCCTAAGAGGCAGCAATTATTCCATCGACGCAAATGTTAACCGACATCCGGAAGACACACCGGAATCGAGCACAAATAACTTACTTCCTCTCGTCGCTCTCGCCGGCGATCGTCTGTGCGGCTATATGCCCGATTGTTATGCAGATTGAAGTAACACCAGCCGGCAGTTACTCCGAGGCAATTTCGGCGATACTTAGCCAAGTGAAGTTATCCGATCCAAGCTGACCCGTAAGTGATGCCATTTCCACTTTGGCGACCCTCAATTCGCTGAGCCTCCAGTGTAAACGATATTTGTATGAGATAGCTAACGCGTACAATTTTCTCATAGCTTAGCGAAAATTTTGTACTAATTATGAAAGGTATTGGATTAATAGAAATTGTGTGTTATATTAGAATAATAATTGTAAAATATGACGATATATATTGTAGGAGAATATTTAGAAATAATCTTTAGAGTTGTACATCTTTGACAATTACTTTCGTACGTCATTGTGAAGTATTACTGAGCGCAAAACATGTGAGGAAAAAAGGGTAGCCTGCCATAACATCGCAATAGAATTGCAATTGCAATACTTTTCGTAAAAAATATCATCGCATTTATTTTCGTCAGGAATAGACGGCTGTCACCGCGGCATTCGATATTTCTCTCTCGGTGGTAATCAATTATACGACTTGACGTAGTCGAACGAGCGGTTAACGTGGCTGTGATGCGTCGAAAAACACAAAAGCGATTGCATTCGCGGCGGCCAAGGAAAGATGCATTTGCATAGGAGCCGTTGTTATGCAAAACAGGACAGCGGAAAAATGGGTGACTAATAAACGGCGACAGTGATTGTAATATAATTAATCGATACAAGAAGAGAGAATATCGGAGCAAATCCTGCCAGTTGCTGATCCGATCTTGTTTCACTACAAAGAAGCGCTCTTCTTGGACGAGTAACTGGACAAAGATTAATGACGTGTTTGATCAGATTACGCTTAATGAGCGCCCAAGCATCGTTCTGTCCTGACCGTGGACGAGAGGAAGTAGAAAAATTTCTTCCTACACCCGTGCACACGATGAAAGGTATTTCTCTCTTTCTCTCATAGCACTTTTTAATTCGTGCAAGATCCCGCTAATCACACGTCGGAAGAAGCAGAATTATTGCGAGATAAACGCGGGGGAATTAATTTCCTTTTTATCTTTCTCATCTTTCATCCCTCAGTAAATGTATAACTCGGTTAAAGCACGAATTAGTACGAATCAGAACCAAGTTTTCGCCCTAATAATTTAATAGTATTATTTGTTAATAATTAATCGTGTAACTATTTCTACTTAAATAAATTATCAAAATTAATTAATTATTCACTACGTATAGGTACTAATAAATTATTCGCGCACTATAAATAATTTAACACCATAGTTTATTCTAAATACTCGAACATCGATGTATCAAATTATCTTTATACACGCGTATTTATTATTTACTAATCTAAATACTCGTATCATTTTTCTTCAAATCTCATATCGCTCTTTCTTGTACGTTAGAAAGTGATTATTACGTTATCTCTAACGTAACTCTGTCTCACATTGTCAGTCTTTTTAATTCTCTTGTTTTGATTCAACTATTTCGCTGTAGAGAAACTTCCGACATCAGTACGCGACATCAGTAAGGGTTAGTTAATACTGCATTAAAGAGCTCTCTTCCTCAAAGAGCTGATATCTCTTGCAACTTGATGGTTTACTATGACTCTCCCAGTTCGCAGTCGGATGGAAAGCGGAAGAGAAAGGAAGAGAGAGAGGGGGAAAGATTGACTCGATTTTCGATCCGTCGCTTTTGCTATCCCGAGAGATTTTGTCCTAGTCTAGCTAGTCGTCTAGCTTTGTGGACCGACTGACCGGAACCCGGACTTGTGGATATTGTCTGATCTGATGCGGAAGGAACGCGCACGAGTTTTTCTACCATTAAATCATCCGCTCTTTGTGAGCCATATTTTGCTCAGCGGTTTCCTACGTTGGTTTACGCGTTCTGCCCTCGTTCTCACTACCGCAAACATGGTAAGCAAAAGTTTACTTGTAGAAGTATGTTATCATGAATAATTTAGTTATCTATGCTTTTGTGCGTAATATCCTTGATTTTACTTGCTCGTATTAGTTTCTCTTATTCAATGCAAAATGAGATGCATTACCAGTATAGAAACTACAATATTATACTCTGACTCTGCGGTAATTCAACTAATAGGTTCTCTTGGAAATACATAATGAAACAGTTTGTCGAACGAAATTTAAATATATTTTGTATATATACTATATATGTATGGTTAAAGTAATACAATATACAGAGTTGGAGCAAAATCTACAAAAATATAATATTAATATGGTCCGCAAACACAAACGCAGCAATCGAAAATCTAGTCAATTCTTTCTCCAGTTATATCCCTTTGTTGTCTTATTTTCTACGGCTCTATTCTATCTGCATATTTTGTCCGCGTAGTATACCGGCGCGGTACGAACGTTCTATACAAATCGAATATCTGCAAGAAACAAAGCACGCATTCGATACTTCATTGCGCAAGCTTTTGTATCGTAAGTTCGTTTTCACTCGGACACGAATTAGCGTACGGAAAAGGCCATCTCTCGTGGAAGCGCGATAAAATTGTCGAGTCCTCGTAATGTCCCGAAAGTATAAAAGTTTCCTCGTTACCATCCGTACCACCGCCCGTCTATTTGATTATGCTGTGTTCGGGAAATTTTAAGAGATCCTTAATACAGAATTGCAACGAGTTCGAATCGCGCGAGCAAGAGAGAGATAGAGAGAGGTTTTAAATAAATCTAATATCTCGCGTTTAATCATAGCTCACTCATAATAGCTTCATATTAAATGAATGGTACATCAAAATTACAAGAGTTTTGCTTTAATAAAGCCTCGACTAAATACGTGGAAAAATCTTCGAATATTTCAATGTTCGTATTATTAGCTTATTGTCCCAATTTGTCATACTATTTATTATATTGAAGAATTATTATTCTTTTCAACTGATATAAATATATTTTTATTGTAACTATTTTCGCAATAAATTTCAGCTTTAAATATCTTTGTAATTAACCTCTTCAATATGTTACGAATCTCATAAATTCTACTTCAATTTATAATATAAAATAATACTTTAAAATACATTTAAAATTTTTCACGAAACGTCTTCGATCATTTTGATTAAATTTCTTCGGAATTTTTATGGTCATAGCAACGTTACTTAGACTACTCTTAGTATCTGTATATTTCATGGTCTCTGGTTAACTCGGTTGACAATCGTCGGCGGCTTGTTTTAACCGTGAAACATAGCAGACTTTACTCTTGCAAGTAAATAGGTCATACATAGCTAATTTCGAAACGGCGGTGGGTTCTGGTCGCAGGCAGCAATATGACATTCATTGTATTTACAGTAGGGAATTACGGCACACGCGCTGTGATCCCGACAAAGAACGCGTTATTTAACGCATTATTAATTACTGCGGCAAAATTGTTTCGATCCGAGGCGCACACGCGCTATATTATTCCAATTATTATACCGTATAATCTGCTCCCGTGCCTTCGAGCGTTCCATGCATACATTAAGCGGCCATAATAGAACGATTTTAAAATTCGCTGCTGAATTTTCGCCAATAATTCAGTGGACAGAATGGGTTATACGTCCACGAATATCTGCTGACAAAGAAATACCCGCGACTTGAATTATATTATGAGGAAATGCCAAGTGTGAGAAAATAATAGCGCGATAAATGATCAAGAAAATTGCAGACTGATTATCTTTTACTCGTATTATATGTACACAATTGTACAAAACGAAATATGTAAGAAATGAACATTTGCTAACATCATTATTCTACCCTCGGCCAAAAAATTAAGGACGTGGGAGCACCATCTGGCAATCGTCCGATTATCATGATAAGCGTGCTATTACCAACTCGGAGCACGACGAGGTGAACAGAGTAAACTCATTTGTTGCTCAGCCTTTCCTTTCCCCTCACTTCCCCTGCGTGCTCGCCGTGCGAGGAGGGACGACGAAACTTTTTCATCAGGGCGGCACGCCATTTATCCGCGCGACCCTTCGGCTAACGACACGAAACGAGCGTACGGCCACGTCGTAAATCCGTCGCAGCCGGAAGTGCGCGAGGAACAACGGAGGACAGGGCCGGCCGGATGTCACGAGCAGCTTGATTATCAGTCTTATGAAAAAGGAGGCTCCCGGGAAATCGTCCATTCAGACATAGACTGAAGAAAAATTGATGGAAGGAGTATACGAGTGCGTAAAGAGAATAACTTACGGCGTTAAGAGATCCCTAACATTTAGCTATAAATCACTGCTCTTGCAATGATTCTAACCAATGACTAAGCGAGAAATTCTCGAGACGACCCAGCCACGATTTAGATCACTAGTCAGATCTTCGTAGTCATAGTTACTGTGTATATGAATTTCGCTTGAAAACCAGAGTAATTTTTCTAAATGTGTGGTATCCTCCTTGCGTCCTCAAAATACTCTACAACATATTGTCACCTATCTTCATTTATTTTTTAATCTCTATTAATTTTTCTATATATACACAGAAACATTTTTTCTTTATAATCTTCTCAGGTGTACAAATTATTTTATCCACTTCAGCTTTGACATATCACGTTCTTTCGTATTTCTCACGCAGTGACATCGAAAGCCCCACAAAGCGTGCTTTCAATCCACACATTCGGCATTATACTTTCATCCCTTATTTTTACTCCGCGCGTTATTTTTAATCCACGCCTTCAAGAGAGATCTATTCGTACTGTCATGGTCACACAGATTGATTTTGTGCTCGTTGTATTTTCTTCATCTATTTTATTTATAAAAATCTCACTATCTCAAAAGAAAATAACTTTAACCCAAATATCGAGATAACTTTGATCTTGAATTTTGATAAAGCCCAAGCAGCGTGTCATATTCGGAACATAAACCGTCTCAAAGAAAGATCTTACGTCTCGATTTTTGACGTGTGTGCTAAACACTTTTTTTTTATTTGGACCAAAGTTATCCTGACTGGGTTAAAGTTACCCCATTTCAGTACGAATAATTGCAGTAATCACTATTCGTGCTCAATTCGCCTCATCATGTCACGTCTTTGCAAAACGTCTCGCCGAGGTTGTATCTCCTTATGCAACCTTATGAATTCTAGAGAAGCACTATCTCTGCGCAATTCCTACGACGATTCGACAATACGAGACGCCCGGTACTGGGGGAGCGCTTTGTCGTTTTGTCGGGAAGAGCGCGAGAGGCGACTAGCTGAATCGAGAAAAGGGCTGCTGCGACACAGCATTGAGATGGAGAATCGCGTTTCTACCTTCGTGTCGTCGACCTTCGTCGTTTTCGTTATCCGAATGGGGGAAGGTAAAGAGAAGGAAGAAACCGTTGGAGATCGCCGACGACAAGGATCGACACTTGGCGTTAGCCTCTCGAGAAAGTGAGAATCGCGGCGCGAAACGATAGGGCGGCGGGACGCGAAGAGAAGCCGAGGATCGAGGAGAAAACGACTACTACGTTCTTCCTTCGATAGTTCCCTCGGGAAACGAACCCTCCCGTGTCACGATCAGACACGCGCGGGTGTGCACCATTCCCGGCATTGCTGTATGCACATTGAGATCACTCTTCCCACCCGACTCACTACCGTTACCACCACCGCACCGGCGCGGCGCGAGCGCATTTCTTGTACGCGAATTTATTCCAATTTTTACCGGTCTGTCGGATCGACTTGGTGCGTTTTTACATTTTCAAAGATGTCAGAATGCATTATACTTCCTCTATTTCGCTCCGAAAGTTTTATACTTTATACGGTATTTGTCCTCGACCTGGAAATTATATCACGTCTGACAAAACTTAAACGTTGCCATTATCTTTATTACAAGTTATTTAAACTTTAAATTTCCCTGTGTCTTTGTTCGAAAAGACATGCATTTTGAATTTTCGCACGTAGAACGTATTACGGATATAATTCTACACACGCAGTATACGTTAACATTTCTTACTCTATAATTATCTCAATTCCTCTTTTGACGGAAGTCAGCTGAAGTTATCCTACGATAGACATCTTTCTCGTATCCTTATCAAGAGCCATTTGCAATGTAATTACGGATGTACGTAGCGTGTTCCAGATTTTCCACGCTTCCTTTCATCTATGAATCCTTTAAGGAATTTGATATTTCTTTAGAAAATAGTTTAAGCACAACACTTTCTTATTCATAAAATAATAATTGAAGATATCGTAATTTTCAAAAAGAAGTAACAGATCCTTCTTGATGTAATTTGAGAAAATAAGTTAAATGATTTCGTTCTTTAAAATCTTTACAGTTCCTTAAGAATGCAAGGCATTTGATTTACAAAGTAACTGCGAGAGCAAGCTTATAAAAAAGTATTCTTTGATATTTGATGTGCATACGAAGTATATCGATTGCAACATTAATCGAACATGTACGTGAAGATTCGAAGGCTCTTCGATAGGAAGCTATCAGCGTTAAAGCGTTATTGCGAGGGGTGCCAGGCAACGGTTAGTCAAGCGCGGGGATCGTTTGCAGAATCGATAAACAGTTAACAGAAGCGAGAGGCGATTTACAAATAGCTCATATTGATTTGTGTCGGTGCACCATCGTATACGCAGGTATAGCGAGAGTGCATCGACGAGGTAATTAATAAAAGTGTATCCACGAGGTAATTAACAGAAGCGGGCGGGGCAGAAACACGATACTTTTATTACGGTAAAATTCAAAATTACATAACACAATTATATGTATCTTTGTAAAACGTTAATAAATAAATTGAGAAGTTCATATGCTGGACAAGATTTGTAATTTACATATATTAGTGATAGAGAAATTATTTAATCGTTCGAGAGCCAGGAATTAACGATATTTGAAAAAAGGTAACACTGCTTCCCTCCCCCTTCTCGCTCTCTCTCTCTCCATCTCTTTCTTAATTGCGCTTTTAGCAACAGGCTATTCAATTATCGTTAAACCCCTACGCGTAATTAATGCATAACACTGTGCACGTTTTGTCTGAACTTTTTATGAACGTATGATGAAACTTTAGCTCGATAAATCCAACACTTGGATCGAATGTGAGCGCGAAGTGCTCTTTCGAAGTAAAACCTTCGTGCCATTAACATCGGACCCCCTGTCACGGGCGATCCGCTTTGCATACTACGAGAGCTAGCCCGAATTTCACGATGGTGAAGGGTGCAACTCGAGGGTCGCATCGCGTGACTTCTGCTGATCGCGACCATTCAATTTACCGTTCGGAGATGATTGATCGGCGCAGAATTACCTATTCGGATGCAAAAGTAGTCCTAAGCCGGGTGGCATAGAAATTGTAGGATTTAAAATCGAAATTAGAAAGAACGAGAAGAACTTTATGCATATATTCCCACAAAATTACCTATTTGTATTAAATATACGATATTATTCCCTGGAACCGTGGCGGTTATATCGTGAGATAACAGACGTTGCTGTATAAACAGAGAAAAGAATCTTGAAATAGAGAAGAAAAAGTAAAGTTATTTAACTTTACTCTTCTTTTCAAAATAATAATTTTCTATCTTTAATATAGAATTTTTGTAGAAACAAGTAATAATACTTTATATAATTTAATAAAAATACAACAAAATGCAGCGAAATAACAAAATGCCTCCTGTTCTATCAATTTTTACAGTTTCATTAAATTTTAAACTCATCTTTGTATTGTTCAATTTTTCATGTAAAAGTTTCTCAAGCCTTCGCTATGGCCGTAACTCGCGTTACCTAGAATTTCAGCCAGAAGCAATGACGGACGGAAAAACAAGACGCCCTCGCGGGACGCTTCATCGACGTAAATGGAATTAACCGCTTAGAACTTCGCGCTTAAACAAACCAACCGGGATCGACAAACAATTTCGCCTAAATGAAACTAACTTGCTTGGACGGACCCGCGCGAGTGAAGTCGCAAAAGATGAGTGCATATTCTCGCGAGCGAACGAGCGACGCATTCGCGGGTAATAGTTCTTACTGTAGTGAAAAAAAGCAGAAGAACGGAAAAGCGAAGAAGTAAGGAGAAAGCAGGGAAGAGTGGCAAAAGGAAAAGCTCCACTAATTCCTCAGTAACCACTAACGACGAAGGAGCGGCTAGAACGAGGTCGGGCAATCTCTCGTGATGCCTGGCGCTTTTTATCTACCGTGTAATCGACTCTACTCTCAATCTGCTTCTCGTTTTGTACACGATGCCGGACTCTACGAGTTTAGAAACGTTGCTTTCCAGCGTGCCTCGCGCAGCCAGAGAGAAATCCTGCTAATTCAATCGATAATTGTCTGAGACCCGCACACTCGGACACAGCGTTAAACCGTGCTAATTCCTTAAGATGAACGTTACGGAAGCTCATTTTTCCAAGCGTGACATTTGTCCGACAAAGTACTTGGCAGTTTCTGAAAAGCATCAAGTTGGAGATTGCCACTCAAATATCGCAAAATACTTCCCTCACATACAACACTTTTGTCAAGAGATATTTCTTTTATCAAGAGATATTTCCTTGAATATTGAAGCAGAACGATCTCATAAAAATACGGTTTGTAATATTCCGATCTGTATATTGCCAGAAAAACGTGATAAGGATTGGCAGGTTTATATCGACCATTGCGACATAAGCATTCGGGGATCACGGATGCCAGGTAGAATCGCTTTAAATCGGTTCAGCGGAGCAAAGATATGAAATTCTCGAGACAGTTGGAATCAATGGAAACGACTTCACAAGATTATTTTCCAGACCGTCTTCTTCCTATGGAAGATTATATTTTTAAATCTCCTGCTTCCAGGAGAATAATCGTGTGAAAGGAATTCTACGGGACAGCATAAAAAATTTTCTCTCGACAAAGATGTAACAAAAATGTTCCATAAGTGTATTAAAATACAAAATAATACATGTAATCGCTGTGATCCATTTATCTTGTTTGTTAAATTTGTGAAAAATGAGAATTTCTAAATGACATTTCCCATCAATTTGTCATAAATCACGAGAAATCAAATCGTATCTCTTGTTAATGAAGAAGAGATTGATTACCACTAGTTCCTCCGCGAGATAAAAACAAAATTTTTAGTGATGATTAAAATTATTCAAATAACAATCAACTCACGTAATTATTTCAAATCGACCTTAACGTTTAACTTTCACCCGTGATGAACGCAAGTCTCACTCTTGAGAATATCCATTTATCTCTCTTATGTGGGGCATGAGAGAAAAAGATCAGTACCACTTCGTATATCACCTATCAAAATTACGAAATGAAAAAAGACGAGTCTCTTACGAAAGCAAAGTAAATTCTCGTCATATAACAGATTCTCTCTAAACTCCCCGTTGAACTTTTCGTGTGTTTCAACCTATATTCCTTCTCTTCTTCCTTTCGCACTCGTATCGACGAGCATCGATCTCTCGAAATTCCCCTGGAAAATCGGCATCATATGTCGAGGAACAAACATATCGACGCTGGGAAACGAGCGAAAAGGTCAGAGGTTGCAGACAACGCTGCGAAATGAAAAAGAGAGAGAGAAAGTGTGTGGTCGCCACATAGGAGCGGCGTGAGTTATTGCGGAATCGGGACCCAAAAATAATTCACGTCGCCGAGAAACAGTTGTAAAAAGAATTAAAACAGCAAAAATATTTCTCGCTTGTAAATAATGGCGATTCGGCGGACGTTTCCACATATACTGATTTATCGAGTCGGAGTACCCACCTGTCATTAGAATTGAGTTGTGGGACATTCTACGTGCAACGTGCGTGGCTTTTTAAAGATCGGTAGATATTGACGAGCCTTCATGCCAAGCCTGCCGCACGGAATGGTTGAGAACTTTTTAAAACCTCACCTGTGATTGTGAGGGAGACAGAGAGAGAGAGAGAGAGAGAGAGAGAGAGAGAGAGGAAGAGAGTCGAAAGACCGCGCGCGTCACCTCTTCTCGCCGACCGAACGTGAGCCGAACGGGGATGAATTTATCGGCGCTACGGAAGACGAATGGCCGGGTGCGCACGCCGAATGAAACAAGAACGACACCTCGGCTGATAGGCATCGAACGCGCGCTGAAGTTTTACCCTCGAAAAGTTTCGACCTTTATGCCTCGGCCCAGCCGCATAACGACCGCAGCAGCAGCCGGTAGTCGGAGGCAGCCGGAAAAGAAAAAAAAAAAAAAAAATTGTAAGCGCCCTCGAGGGTGTCGGCAGCCCCGGTCTCCCCGATCGCATTACCATGGTGAATTCGCATATCGATGCGCATACGAATAGGAATTTCCGCGGAGAATACCTGCTGTGCCCGTTCTTCGCTCGCTCGACTAATGCATGACCACGCACGATGGAAAACGCACATCGCAGCGTCCTGAAATATACAGAGCGAGATACCTATAAACTACACGCTGCCCTAGGTTTTCAATTGCTCCGTTCGTGCTTTTATGGCCGACCGACCAACCGACTGGACGATCCCACATCGCATCGCACGTACATATATCTGTCCGTCCGGCGACCTTCTCGTGTGTGAAAATATATTTTTCCTCCCTGATCTCTCTCTCTCTCTCTCTCTCTCTCGCTTCCACGTGTACGTGTAAAGCGTGTTATACAATCGTAAATGTAACAACGAATGCTCGATAAAAGCATATGTCGGATAATTCCACCTCGTTGCTAAATGAAAATATCGCTTTCGTTCTCTGGATTTATTTTCCATATATTAATTAAGATGAAAAAAATTCTAAAAGCCAGGAAGTTAAATCTCCAGGAAGTATGATAAATAATCGCTTTAATTTATAACTGACGAGAGTGTAATTAAGCTTAACAATTCGGTCGTTACCTCAATTTTTATTCTGTAAAAAGTTATAAGTAGTCAACCGTCAGCTTATATACGCTTATTTGAAAAATGATTGTAATAATTTATATTATATTTCGAAAATCACGACACCCACTATTCAACCTGAGATAGCATATTTTCCCCAGTACACGTTCAATATGCTCGCAACGCCACGTCCGCATAGTTCGCACGGTTCGCCGCGTTCCTCAGCGCGAACCAACGAACGTGGCGATGTCGCAAAAGGCGACGGTTTTCAATTCCATCCTGCCCGCTCTTATGACTGACAGGTATTTACCGGATAACCGGCTGCTGCCTACAGGACGTGGCGTCAGGTGGAATCGCAAAAGCAACCGCCGCAAAACTATATCGACCGCTGTGGATGCACCCTCGAGAAGAGAAGGCATCTCTCTCTCTCATTCCTTCCCTCTCTCTCGTCCCCTCTCTTTCTTTCTCCTTTCTCTTTCTCGAACATAACCGGTAGAAAGAGCCGGGAATAAAGCACCATGAATGTGTATCCACGTAAAAGTTGGTCCAAATAGCGGAATTAAAACGCCCCGTGGGCTTGCGAATTTCCAGCTGTTTCGACCGTTCCGCTTGTTTGAAACTCGCAGATTTCGCTCGCTCGCTGGCGCATCGACTTCTAAATAACGGCCGCAAACGTAACGTTCTATCTCGCACGTGTAACGTAATATCCGAATGTCACGCCGATTTCATGAAATCTGTTGTTGACACCGCGTCGCGTGCGTGTCCCATCGGCGGATTTTCCACGCGGTACAGTATTATTAACAAAGCGTCCGAAAAAAAAAAAAAAAAGAATATGTATATAAATTTTCCCCGCACGTGAGGCAATAATTTTTTAACAGAGAAAAAGAGAGCTTTTTTTATCAGTCTGATTCGTGTTATGAAGAATGGTAACGTTTGCGGTAAAGCCAATACTGATCTCTTTGTTTCGCGAAAATTTCTCGTCGCTTGAATGAATAACAATATGATATATTTTCATCAAGAATATATGCATCTCATTGAATCGCCAGAAAATCGTTGGACAAGCTATCAATCAAAAAATCAATCAATGTAAATCGACAGATTGCACAAATGGAAATCCAATATCTATCTCCCTCTTCAGAAAATTCGGAAATATTTAAAAAAAAATCGAGTTCTTCGTAGTTTCATTGTATTTATTTAATTATGAAAAATTGTAACATTCGACTTCCATTATATCTGTCGATTTACAACTTTAAATCCTATCTCGACTTTATATTAGTATGACCGGTCATAATAATAATATGATAATTACATCAAATAAACAATAAAGTCTCGACTTGAAGACCATCGTACGAGGCATGGAGCCTTCATTCGATCTCGCGTCGATTTTCTCAGCCGCAGTATATGATTTCCATGGAGGAGCGCCGGTGAAGGCGAGGTATCGTGTGATTCTCGACGGAAAAGCCAGTACGAGCGGATTAAACGAGAAGCTTGGAGAGAAACTCTTCGTGCGCCCGTCCCCTGGATCTCTGTCCATGGAAAATGCATTCCGACTGCATTATTCCCTACGCGCGAGGAGCCGTCTAAACTCCTCGTTTGTTTCTTTCGGGGTGAGCGGATAGAAGTTTTGAAGCCGTTCGGCAGCCGAAGGGAAATAATACTTATGAAAGTAGTTTGAGAACTCGTACCATTCTTATTTGCAGATAGATGTGTGGCAAGACCCATTCTATGCGAGAGGCAGATAGTCGGCTTATCCATATAATGTTAGCTCACGCCTTATAAATACTCACTTCATTTCTAATTCTTATCAAAGTTTCTTATCAATCCATAGATGACAATTTTCCCGTTTCATTATTAATGTCTGTTAATTGGATGTGACAAAAGATTATGTTATGAGATTGTATTGCCTATTAAAAAGCAATAGGGCTACATCTAGAAACAAAAGAACGACGTGTAAAGAACGAAGAAGAAATAAACGCTCGACGTGTACCGCCGAATTTACGACGGTCAAAAAGTATCGCCGCGGGAAAGTAATTTGCGAGAACAAATTTCGGTAAGGCAGTAAAGCGGCCGAGTGCCGAGTGAAAAAAATGGAGAGAGAGAGAGAGAAAGAGAGAGAAAAGAAAAAAGAAAAACGGTGGAAAATCTCCGATGCCGTATCGCGGGCGCGCTCACGGGCATCCATTTTAAGTTTCGGCCCGGTACACCGCAATCTTCATGGAAAACTTCCGCGTGGAGGAGACGAAAGAAACGCAAGCGAGTGAGCGAGTACACCAGCCGAACTCTTTGCAAACAGAATAAAGTTTCGGTCTCCGGCGACTACGGCGTGGAAAGCAGCGCGGTGTGTGTGGTGTACATAGTGTGGTGCAGCTGAGATTGCCAGTTACAGGAAAACGGATCCGAAAGAAATATAAAATACTGTCCTCACTCTTTCTTTCTTTCTTCCTCTTTCTCTCCTTTTCTTCCTCTGCTTACAGTCCACCACCACGGCCATTTCATTTTGTTCGTAGACACGAACCGCCGGTCCAATATACTAACGGATCGGTCCCGCTGGTCCGCATGTAAGAGCAGGCTTTCATAAATTTTTCGCGCGTCCTAAAGCCGCCGATAAAATGGCGCGTAAAAGATTTTTCGTGTAATTACTCCCGTCTCCTCCCGTCATATCCTTTCTCCGTTGAAATTCTAAACGAAGAGTAACTCTATCCCGATTATTCAATTTTATGACTCTATTATTTCTATATCTTATTAATAATTAATTGTTCATAATTCATTCATAGCTTTCATATAAAACAGTTTTGCGCGTGCGCGTGTAGTATAATAATAAATAACTGACGATAATTACATATTAAAATATTTAAGAGTATATTTTATTGTTGCGATAAACAGACCAAATGAATCAGAATTCGTTCGACTGGACGAGGATTCGTATCACGAATTTATAAATTGGACGGCGAATACTCTCCTAGGGATGGTAAATATATGGCGTGCACCCTGCACTCCGGTTAGTTCTGGGATAGAATCGGTAAGGCTTAATTCCATTCACGCGTTACGATGTGGTATACCAGACCACCGCAAGCCATCCGATTGGCTTGTGAGCGCATTACCGCACGCGGCATACCGCATCATCGGTTCGCGCGGATAAAACCGGACGTTCGCACTGGAAACTAAAACGTATGTATAGTATGTATACGTTGCGGAACAATCGCATCAGATGGAAATAAATAACAGATTATTTTCAAGCATTAAGACATAAGTAACAATTGCGAAAAAATAAAATCCGGCGCGAACGAACATCGCGCTTAGCTAAGATAAAAAATTTCATTTTATACGATTTTTATCGTATGCATTGAAAATAAAGATTTGTTTCAATATGTCGTTCCAACATTTCGTTTTTGTTTAATAAATTGATCTTGCAGAAAAAAATTTTAATCGTTTGCAGCTAATATGAATTCGCGCATATTCGTTTCGACTGCTTTTTGTCAATCTTTTATCAGTCAACGAGAAATTCGGGGAAAAATTCAAATAGCTTTAATTTTCCGCGAGCTGAAAATTTCAAAGCCGTCACCGAGACTACCGCTGCTGCTGTATATAAAATGCTACATCAATTGATAAGAACAATCATTCGAAATCCGATACATGAATAGGATTCAGGTAGAAACGGGATGTGAAATGGATTACCACGTTCACCGTCCCCTATTTCGACGACAAGAGGAGATCACGTGTTACAAGGGCGAAGCCGATTAAGAGATTTTTTAGAACCTATTTGCCGGGCTCGAGAGAAAGGGTTCTCTGTACCAGAATACCGCACTTGAGCGCATTTCGGGATAGGTAAAGAATACATTCGTTGAGATTTTCTCCTACCCATCTACGTTTTTATTTTTCGCCCAACCCTTCGTATCCTCTTGTCCTACGTGCGCAAGCCACACTCTTGCCAAAAAATACCTCTGTAACGCTATTATTTTATTAACTTTCTATATCCGTACTTATAAATTTCCTCTTCTGTAAATATTAACGCAAATCGACAATTCTTTTGATACAAAAGCTCTTTTTTATTATTTTAAGCTTACAACAAACAGTCGCCTGTTATTCGCAAATTATTATAGAAATACGTAATTAAAAAATCATTATACGGTACTCAATACCGACAGAAACGATAGCGAGAGAGATAATTTTCATCTATAAATTAAACACGAGAAAAATTAAAATTATCAAAAAAGAATTAAGAAAGCGTAGGTATACAAAGAATGTAAAATGAGTTCTCTCTTCTGTATCGTCGGAATTCGCCCGGATATTTTTACATTCTCGTGACATAATCAGAAATACACTTGGAGACAAAGAAAGTAACTCGCGACCTCTTTTAGTTCGGAAACGGTGTTTAGAAAAATATTCCAAAACCTTTTCATTGAAATTCCTACCGGGGGGTTGGCTCGCGCTCGGCGCAATCGGGATGGCATACCAGCTATAACCAATATGGCATTTCATGCAAAATTAAATGACACGGCATTCCTCAGGGCTGGTTTTGGTGTTTTTGTGCCCTCCGCCACCGCTGCCGTAGAAAATTTGACAATTTTAAAACTGTGTTCGATTTTGCCCGCTGGAAAATCCAGCCACCGCCAATGCGATAGGCCGACCAATCGATTTCGGCTCACTCGCGCGAAATGGAAGCACGACTACCGCGTGTCGAACAGACACATTCAACGAAATACATTCGGCTGATGAAGGTCGGTTGTACCACTTCGATTTATTTTACTCGCGTAGACATTTGATTTTAAACGGAACGCACTGTATAACAATATACAGGATGCAAATGGATACACTAACCAAAGTGCGTAAAGAATATTTAAGAGTTGTTGTGGAAAAAGAAAAAAATACATATATGACAAACGTGACAATGTAAAATTCAATACCAAACTGTATATACATATTAAAAAAATACAGGACAAAAATTTAATATCCTGTATAGGCAACTTGTCAATTTCCATTTTACTTCGAAGCAAATATTTGAATATGTTCTCCCGTAAGTTAATATTCCCTCTTAAGTTAATACTATAAATCAAGTCATGCGACAAGAGAGGGAGGATTACTTGAAAATGACGCTTAATTAGCGAACGGTTGACTAATGTGCGGATATAATATATCAGATATTTCATTCACTTGGATAACAAGCACATTATCGCAACGCGCAATTAAATTCTACTATGCAAACTAATTGTTGGATCCGCAAATGAAATGCATTCTGCGCGAACGTAATGGACGTGGACGGAACTTGCGTCCCTTTTTGCATAATAGCTCTTAATTTCGCAATTAATTCGTAGGCATGGCGATTGATAATTTAGTACTGTGTATAACAATTGTTTATCATATTGCATTACGCGGAAATAATTTTGCAAATTAAATCACACTGCAACCATATCGTCATGTCGATACGCATAATAATAATCATCAACATTATTACAATGGCATATGCATCATGTAAATTTTCTTTAATCAATTGTTAATATGCGAAAAGATTATATCATTTTAATTCCAATACTAAAAATTGGAATTTCTTTACTTCAAAAGAAACTACGTGAGAAATATCCGAAGATATTTTCAGTCTTTGCCTGAACAAATTCGGGCTTTATTATAACTGTGCTAATCGCGTTCCAGTCTACACGATCCGCTCTTTTAAGTCATGCGCGAACAGAGAGAACTATATTTACGGTATATATATATATATATATATACACGCATCTCGACCAAGAGTATACTAGTACGATATACCGGCGGTTGTAGATGAGACCTTTATACACGCACATATAGTCGTACTCGCGATCCTCTTCCACGCCTCGTTAGCTCTGGGAACAAAAGGCTGATTACCCCCGTCGTGTATCGCGGTGCAACAATGTGTGTACACTTGACGAGCGCATCTCTCGCCATTCCCACTCTTCGGCCGCGGTTCGATCCGCCAAATCTGAGGCAGTGTGTCAAATTCCCGGCCAACCAGAAACATTCGCGTTTCATTCTGTGCCAAATGCAACAATCCCGTACTCCGAATGTCCGCGACGTAACTGCGACACATTATAAAACATTGATAGTCGCGGCTCGATATCGAAAATCGATTGAGCAGCCAATCGATCGACAGTCGTGCGCTTGACTCGTCTATTTCACTCGCAATTACGCGGAGAATTATTATCGAAAATTCCTTTAAGCGATGTGGATAAATTTGTAATATTTTCAAGAGACAAAAGAAAAAGAGAATGTTCACTGCTGCGATGAAAGGAATTAAGGAGAAAAAGATGAAAAAGGGAAACAAGAATGCAACGAATTACGTTTTCAAAATAATCGAAGCTTCATGACGTTCTGCACCTGGTGATTTAATTTGTTTCGGTATTACGTAATACATTCCGGTAACTTACAGATACATCTGCGACGCGATACGCCGGACCTAGATTACTGCAGAGGAGGTACATAGGAGAGGCTAATGGATACTCAGGAGGTCCGATGACCTAAATGATTCAGTAGTGTTTGAGGCGAAGGTGGATACACTTGCGCCAAGGTAACTAATGCATTACAGTATGCAGTTGCCAATTTTCCAATAAAAATCATTATATTCCTATTATTTCAGCTGACATCCCAATGTCTAGATCGTGCAAAAAAAGTGCACGTATTACCGAGATTTACTTAACGCAAATTAATCGATTCGACGACGCAATTAATTGACCTCATTTATATTCGCTACAAAAGCATAATCAACTGAAGTCGTAATTTTCGTAATTAATTATTATATACAGATACGAAATTGTGGGAAATATTAATTTATAGAGAAACATCTGAAACTCCCCAGCTTCGAAGTGCTGAACGACTTGAAGTGTATTGATAGACGGTTATAACGATAGGTCTTGGTCCAATGCTACGAGCGATGATAAGACGACAGGATGCTTGATGGATAACTGTTACATACACATGGCGAAGTTTGGATTCGACTATCGGCTTGTTTAAACAGGTGCGTGCTTAGCACGTCACTCCTCGACACACCTGGTATTTGCGAAGTCATTAGTTTGAAGAACGGTCGGTGGCATCACGATATGTCGCAGCGTGCATGAAACGCTCCTGAGAACGCGCAGCGCAACAATAATCGTTACGCTGCCATTGTTGTTGTTATCAGTTGAATTACATTGCATCGTGGGAACATGCAGGGTATAAATAATTACGGAATTACATGTGGACATAAAGTTTACGATAAAATGCGCTTACACAGCGCAATATTGCACGCTTCATTGGTCTATTTCAATTTAGGTCAAATGAAATTCCTGCACGAATTATGCTGAACAAACGCAGCGTTAATAAATGGAAAACGGTATTCATCGCTGGATGAATGAGAATAAGCAATCAAAGCGTGCCATTATGCACGGCGCGCTACTTCTCTTGTTTTTTTTTTTTGCAATCGTGTCATTTCGATCGCAAAGGTATGAAATTGCCCGTCAAATTAAATTGACTGATCCCGTACATTTCACTCTCAAATTCACATTACGATATTCATATATTTTTTTATAGCATCATATTAATGCAATACTATGCAAGCATGAAATCCAATATTAAATATCATGCAATTTCGGCATAAATATACTTTCATATTTTTCTCCATACTTCAAATGATGAATTAAATAACATTGTAGGATTTCATGTGTTGTAGGTAGGACTTTCATGTATAATAATTACACTAACCAATACTACATAGATTATTGTACAAATATGATTATGCGATAACCTTTTCTAAAATTATTATTACATTTTTGGACATTATTTATTTATATTGTAACTTTATTATATTGTATTTCGAGATACAACGCTACCCTTTCAAAACTCTTATATACTTTTTTTTTTATGAAAAACTATTTTATATGTCTGGTATTTTCCATTTCCATTTCAAAATTCGCTATTACGCTCTTCCCTTGTAACGATGTAACTGATAGAATGTTGCACGACGCATCGCGACATAAACCGACACCGATATCGCAATGGAGCGAAGCCGAAAGAGTGTTAATTCCCGACTCAAAGCCTGTGCGGCACGAATGGTGCGGTGGTGCGCGTGAAAAACAACAAACTGCAACGGGACGCGTTGTACGAATGCGGAATACGTGAGAGCGAAGAGGGGCCTGTATTGGCGAATTACCTGCGGTCGAGGCCAGCAGATTGTATGTTCAATAAGCGGTCGCCAATTCTCAGCGGTATATATCCGGCTGTCGATTGAACGTCGACATCACTCTCTGCCAATCACCATTTGTAACGGACGACGGAAAACGCCAGCGAACGGTCAATCTGCTCGGTGCAGGCTTTCCGCTTGCGCTGTACAGGGATGATTATAGCGCGATTGAATTTAGGAACCGTGACTAATTAACTCTGACGAAAAAAAAAAAACTATATTTTTTCCTGAAAGCTCAATACATCTTTTGCAAACGTATTTCTTTCATTAAATCATGACGAGACGCTTTTTAATGAGACTGAAAAAGTTTCGTTTTTTTTTCCCATAAAAAATGAAGTGAACAAAAATAAATCGGAATCAGTTATTTTGAACATTCAAATAAGATACATTCAGGCAACGTTGAACAAAATGAAATTTTTGTTCCAATAAAATTGTGTGCAATTTTCAAAAGACCATCAAAAAATCATATCGATAAATTTAATTTACTCGTACGAAAGACAGAGATGAAAACTTTTAAATTCTCGAATAAAACTAATATTTTATCTCTTGTAAAATATAATTTTTAGCGGATACTATTTGACCATGAAATATGTTATTTATGTAAACACGAAGAATTAATTTCACTAAGTTCAACAAAGAAAAATAAGCAAAATTTTCATTTAGCATAAATTTTATGAAACATAAACTATATGACTAATGTATAAATATGTGTAGAAATACGTTATTGATACGTATAAATGTGCATGGATGAGAATTCATTCGAGTAATACAGCGAAGTAAGAGCAAAATTTAATTTCACGTCATACACAAATTATAACCAACGTATAAATATATGCAGATATGTCATTAGTGCATGTAAATACGCATGAGTAAGAATTCATTTGGTTAATTCGACGAAGTAGAAGCGAAATTTGATTTCCTGTCGATATGAAATTTATTAACGTACATTATGTGCTTCGATAAATATGCATCGTATAAACGTGTAATTGTTGATGCGTGTTGTTTTATTTATTCAGTTATGACCGCGTTTACACTTTATCCGATCGAATATAAACCTTGGAAAAAGAGTTTCGGAATGAAAAAAATATAAGAATATAACTCTTTGTCAGACATTGCGAGAAGGAAGGTCGTTAAAGAGCGATCGAGTAATTCTTTCAGTTGAGTTTGAGAGAAAATTGGAAAATTCTACCGTTACAATCAAAAGAACTATTTCGGTACTTTATTGTGTTAAACGTTGATTTGTATTGCACCGACTAACAAATCGCAACATACAAACGTTTTTCAATTAACCTCTGCGCAATAGTATAAATCTCCCGAGCACTTCTATTTATAATGAAAATACGTAACCAAAAATTAATTTCGCTAACCGCATGTAACTTTATAATAATAAAATTCAATTTTTCATTTGAGAGAGAGAGAGAGAGAGAGAGAGAGAGAGAGAGAGAATATAATACATATAAAATACCATAACGTAGAATTTTGTAAAATTTAACCTTATATGTACATACATATATTATATATATAGTTAGTGTTTTATGGCAATTAATATGAAGTAGATACCTTATAATAATAATAAAAAATTGATTTTTTATATAATAAATAATACGATTCCTAAAGAGAATATACGATACAATGAAATAAGTTCCATCTTAATTATTAATATATGCAAGGATGCATTATAATATAATGTATATAATGTTCGTTTATTATAATTTTTAATAGCAGACTTCGAACTTATACAACTCGAGTTCACGCGTTTACACGCAATGTTTTGCTGAACGTTGAAAATGTTCCAGTCGTAAAGTGAGCCGAAACAATGCCGTTGAGCATCATAATCCCATCCTTAATTAATTCGTCAGGTCATGCCCCGCATTCCCTGATGTATCATTGGTCCATTTCCATCACATGGACAGAAATAGAGTCTGCATTTACATTTACATCGCGCCATATTTCATCCGAATTTCTCGTTATAAACCTTATACTGTCAAGAATTACAGGACTCGCAAGATTGCAAGCACAACAACACGCGCGACATGCAAATTAACCTTTCCATATTTCTGTACACGTTACTTTCTAGTTTCACTTTGTCAAAGATCGGATAATGCGGAAAGATACAATGGCTTTTTTCAAATTTAGCTTTTCGTGCTCGTTACGTTTTGACTAACACTACTTCACAACGCGATCTATAACGTGAACCAAGTAAAACGAATAAATCCCTGTCGCTAGGGATAATTCTCATTGTAAGCGTCCGATCTATTCATTTACATGTGCCGAGTACATACGCATAAAACGATCGTATAAAACGTTATTTGCAATAGCCAGAAACGTCAATACAGTATATAGATAAACCATAGAGAACTTCCATTAAATATACACACACGGAATATACAAACCGAACATACCGCAAATACATACTCCAACCGAAAGCAACTGCAATGGCAGTGTCCAGTTCATTCTGCGAAAATTGAACGAATATGCGAGCGACGAATGTTTATCGTATTATTACAAGCAGCTAATATCACGACTCTGACGCATCTTTATTTTGCTTAATATTCTCTCTTTTACCTAGTAACGTAATTAACATTCTTGAAGCCAAAAACAAATAAAACAAAAGGAAGTAAGGATAAAAATTAAGAAAAATGCAGTGACGTGTAGAAGAAAAAAAATTAATGAAATAAAAAAAAAGGAATGTATAACGAATGAAAATAAAAATAATAAAAGGAAAAAGTAGTGAATTTTTATGGTCTGAATATATTTAGAAATAATGTTTACAAACAAATATGTTTTTATAAAAAAACAATCAAAATTATTATCTTTAACATAGTTCAGTAGACTATGAAACAAAATAATCGATATCGATGTCGTCTAAAATAAACGTTAATCTCTTTTGTAGTAAAAGTTTTTTTTAAGCAAGTTGCTATCCTGACTTTATCGGGGTGTTCCGCGTGTAGTTTCGATCGAACTCTAAAAACATATCAAAAGCGCGGATTATCTAACTACAAACATTCAACGCGTACTTTCGGTTAATCGAAAGAAAAATAGAAACGGATGGAAAAAAGAAGAAACTCTAAAGAAGTAAACAGGATAATCAAAGATGCGGAAACGTAAATGAGCGGTACGCCAAGAGAACAAACTGGAACAGGAGGAATTTGCAAAAAAGAATTCCGCGGGGAAATGAAAGAAGTTGCGAGGAAAGACCAAGGGCTGCGAGAGATAGACTAAGACTAAAGAGAGGGATGGGTCCGATGTATGAGGAAAAAGGGTGGGAAAAAGATAAAGTAATGACTCAAACGAACAAGAAGGACAAAGACTGAGGGAGAAGATTAAGATCGCAGGTTTTGAGGGTTGCACGGAGGAGAAAAGTACGAGAGCGTTTTCTTTCTTCTTTCTTCTTCTACCCCTCGTTCCTTCTTAGTCCTTTCGGAGAATTCCGTGAAAAGTACAAGGGGTTCGTTCCCCCATTCAGAAAACTCGATTTTTTTTTCTCTCTCGACCCGATAGAACAAAAGAACGAATGACTATACCGCGATCTTGTATCGAACTTGAATTCGGCGTCCCTTCTCGTCGGAACTTTGATGAATTCTCTAGAGAAGTGATTGTGGTAACGTGTCCAGTTGATATTTTTTTCATGGAAGGGAGAAGAATGTAAAAGAAGATAAGCAACCTTTCCTGTTGCATTCTTGCAAAGAGATTCAATATTTTATCTTTCTCGATTTTCTTTGACTTATTATTTCTGCTTTCTTTTTTTTTTGTAATACTTTTTACACGTGGAAATATAACGATCACATCCCTGCAACGACGTTTACGTGAACATTAAACAAAATTACATCGCGACATTTACATGTATCCGTATAATTTATCATCGATTTTTTACGCTTTCTACATTCACATTTGCAATCTGACATTTTTGCAATCACGAATTCCCTTTATTATTTCCTGCTAGCCGCAGTCTGTCTTTTGCAGAGAGTGACCCGGAAGGGATTCCTTCCTGCTCGATAAGCTCAATTTTTTTTCCACCGAACGACGGAAGGACAAACGATCGTAAACCCTCTTCGTCGAACTCGCTCATTCGCCGGTTCATCTCTTCCCGTTAGCCTCTCACTCTCTCTTTCTCTCACTCCCTCTCTTTATCTACCGATCGATATTACTATCGAGCTTTTCTCTCAGAGCGTCTACCTCCACCTCGGCAGATTCCCACAGGAGAATTGGGTCGTTTTGGGTGAGGCAAAGGCGGCTCGTTATCCCGAAAGTCTTCCGAAGCTACGTAGGATAACTCCTTCACTCGACGGAAACCTTGCTAGCGCTTCCTGTTCAGTAATATTTAACAATTTTCTACCTATCATCGGGATTTTATAGAGACTCCAACTCTTCGTGTCGCGATAATTCTACCGCTTTACGATTTCATCGAGCATCCGACTTTATCGCAGTCTTACGCGTCGAGAAAACTTTGATACTATTGTAGCTACGGAATCTTCGAGTGAAGAAGGAAGCATAAAATTACGATCCACTTTGAATTTGTGGGTGTTGTATTTACATAATTATAAGTTTCTGCATTCTCCATTTTTTCCGTTTCTGCTTTACAAATAAGACACAAACAAGACACATAATAACAATAAATCTTACACAAAAAGAAGTAAAGAAAAAGTTGATTTTTTCATGTTTACATAATTGAATTTTCCTTTGCAAACTCGTCATTTGTTTCTGTAATATAATTTTCAATTAGCTTCTTTAGTTGCGTTATACGTGAAGGAAAATTTGAAACATGATATTTTCACATATAAAAATTCCTATATGCTTCACGATCCTACGACGTTCACTAACGTGTGATTCTCACGCAGGTATTATATCAGATTTTTTTTTTAACAAGTAACGCGAGATCTCACATAGATCCAGGGATACGACTGTTAGTCGTTACTATACATATAACGCGCGTTATACCGTAAAACGAAAATCCTTATCTCCACGATAGCCCTGCTTTTTAGTGACGACCATGAATGGCGAACACACATGCGAAAAACATAAAAAGGATTCCATATTTGCACGATTTTGCGGGTGCGGTAGCGCCAGGGATAAAGGCTACATAAAGGATAAAAAAAAAAGCTGCCTTCATTTCATTAATGCCTGTCGCGTCATTCTCTCAGACTAAGCCACACACGATATTAAGAGGAACACACGTGAGGACAAAAACACGAATGCATGTGTCAAAAGGGCAACTAAAAGCTTTATAATCACAGCAAAAATCTAAATTATTCCTTGTTTTGTATAAGTTCTTAAAAAATAATATCTATCGCATCCTATTCGAGTCATTGAAATATTAAATATTTTTAGAATAATTAAAATATCGAATTGCATGTGTGATTAAAATGTGTATCACCACACTAAATTCGAAACTGATTGAAGTAAAATGTGTACATAATATTCGCGAAACATTCTAACGATAGATCTATAGACACGAAGATAACCTGCTTCTTTATTATTTAAATCTATTGTATTTAAATATAATAAACAGTAATAAGCACAATTAAAGCACAATTGTTAAATAAAAGTAGAAAGAATTAATCTAAATAAAGTTAAACAAAAAACAAGCGTGTTATAATTTTAATATTTTAAAATTTCGTATTCTTACACGTACATTTCTTGCACGTACAACACGGTCATTGATCTGAACACGACTATTTTGCAACGCATGACTCGTAGAACGATGATAGAGATCATCATCCTATCATCAGAGTCCTCGGAAAGAGACGGATACGCAACCTATCCTAAACGCTGCATTACAGTTATGGTGAGTATGCAGCATGCAGCAAACAGACGAGTATCTCGAGCGAGAAATCATTTGGCAAATAGCCTCTAAGGGCGCTTTCAACGGTAACAGAGGTGCTTTTGAGGCGAGTAATGTACAGCCGGTATGTGCAAATGGTCAAGCATTATCTATTCTCTCTTTGTTTGCGGTGAAAAATAAAGATTATCCACGTGTCAAGAATAAAATAGAAACTGATATACATAGCGCTCTCTCTCTAATTTAAATTATTAAAATTACTACTTAATATTCTATATGAATTATGATTCTGTAAGATATGTTAAAGTTACCACGGAAATTTTAGGCAGTTTTCTGACAAAAATCGAAGCTATTTTTCTTGAAAATTGTCATGTACAATTATCTCGCAAAGATATAAAACGCTGACTTCTACACGTTAAAACACGATAATTTTCGTCAAATACGCGAATTGCAAACTGGATTGCGAATGAATCCAAGTGCTTGATTTCGTGTCGGTCGTGAACGAGTCGCCGGCGCCACGTATTTCATCTCATTACTCAATTCGTAATTGTCGACGCAAACGGACGATATTCATCGCAAGGATCAAAGGACGCCCGATAGCGCCGAGCGGCGAAGCGAGACGTCGACAAACAGAATACGTAACTGTTGATTTTCGCGAGAGAAGAGCGAATGATGAATATTAGTCTCTCCCTTACGCTCTCGTCTCTTAGCTTATGAAATAAGTGGAGTCAAATGCGAGTTGCAACGCTACGTACGAATAAGTACATCAAAGGATAATTGGCCAGACAGTCAGATTTATGCGGCTGCGAATTTCACTGAGAGAGATCGAGACAGACAGATACAGAGAGAGAGAGAGAGAGTCCATAATTTTTCCCTAAATGACATTTTTCCCCTTTTCCCGTATATCCCGTCAAAAAATAAAAACTGTCCGTCAAAGGAAACATAATTTGATATCATCGCGTTCTAATGGATCGTTTATGCACACGCTTAAAGTCATTATAACTATGGCTTTAATTACTTACTTCGAATCTTGTTCCCTAGAAACTCTACGAAATTTTCTACCATGCATTACTCTTTAAACGACTATAGATATCAACCGACTAGGAGAGGATAGAGAGAGAGAGAGAGAGAGAGAGAGAGAGAGAGAGAGCTAAAAAGAAGTAATTTTGTTTATAGCGATATCTCTTGTTCTATACAATTCCTGTGCTTTTCTTTGCGTTCTTTAATCTGAGAAACTGTATTCTGCATTTACACCACTAACTCCACACTAGTCAGATTTGATAAAAATTGATTGTAAGTATCGCTATTATGAAGGCTGTATTTTAATATTTGACTATCAGTGCTGAAAGTCTATAATGAACATAACCTATAAATTTTTAGTAATAACACTGAAACTGGCAGGAATGCAGCTTAAATAAAGTAAATAAGTAATACACTGTTAAAAAAGACATGAAATTTCATGTAAATGTAACGGAAGCAAATTTCAAGCAGATACATTAAAATTGTTAAATCTAACAATAAGTTACTTATAATTTTATGCTCGATCATTGACAACATTGAACGATTTTAATGTACCTGCTTGAAATTTGCTTCCGTTACTTTACATGAAATTTAATGTATATATTTTTAACAGTGTAGAAGCACATCTCGTACTGTTAAAAGTGATTTGAGAAAACGCATACAATTAGCGCGTCGCTGAAAGTCCGTGTAATTTTGTGAAAAAAGTGAGACAATTACGAGCACTAAACCAGAATTTCGAAAAAAGCTTTTTAAGGGTGGCTTTTTAAACGCGATACCGAGTGCACCGCGTCATCCTCCGGTACAAGTGTTCGCGCAATTATACGAGCCGAAGTTGTGACACGAGACGTCACGCATTTTATTTGAGCGAATAATAGGAGCGAGAGTAATCGGTCCCCTTAATTGGCCGTCCAGCGAGGGGTCGACGAAGAAATCGGAAAATTTCTTTCTCCTGAGACAAGAAGGTAAGACGACGAACGAGCAGTCGTTTTCCCTTCGCCAAAGTGGCCGTCGTTCCCGCGATCGTTAAGCTCTGGCTAGCTTAAAGTCTCCCATGGGGATAAGGCGATATCACCGCGCAGATACCATACGTACCGTATGTCGCTCTTTTATTTTTCGCGGCTGCTGTTTACGTAACTCGTACCGAAAGCAGAACAAATCGCTTGCGTTTCCACAAATGGCAAACCCGACAAATCGCGGCGCGCCATCTCGTTTAAAAGATATAGGGAGTTCATACGCTCCTTCCTGACTTATTATATCATTTCCGAGTTACACAAATATATGTAATGAATTCTAAGTGCGTTAAGCAGCGCTTACAGACGCTCAATATTATTCTATTATACAATTATTTTGTACAATATTATTAATGCTCTGTTTAAACAATTCAAAACAAACCGTTTAAAGGTTCAACATTACTTCCAGAAAATCAATAATATGTAATATCTCTGATGTTCAATAATATGGATTATATAGGGGGATTGTATTTGATATTATATGTTGCAGAGCATTTAAACTTACTCTGCTTAATAATTTACTAAATTTTATGTTTAACAAACAGTTAATATAATGCATATGTACAATAAAAATATGGTAATTTTTATCTATTAAAACAGTAACGATGTAAAAATTTAATTCAATATTAGTTTATATGTTTATAACGGATACATTATTTGATAGGAAAATTTGTTCGAGAGAAATAGATCTTTACGATAGTCAAGAATACGGCTTTAAAATCAAGATCGCCAAGAGTTACGTAAGAGGTAGACGTACGAAGGGATGAGAAGATTGTTGTTGCCGAATCTAGAAAACGGGTTACTCACCTCCTCAGCGTTAATTTCGTCGCTACCCCCACCGATGCGAAGGAGCGAAAACGGATGCCAGAGACATGACGACGTTCACGGAAAACGGAGAGATGGAATACCGTGGTACTTCTCTCTCTCTCTCTCTCTCACACACATACACACGCTCATCTTTGACTCATACGAAGATTAGGTCAAACTATAAATACGAGGCGCCAATCTGACCGAGCCGGACTGAAGTAACCGGACGCGGAACCTCACCGTCCTCTTAACTGCCTTTGCATAACAACGCGAGAACATCTTCATGAATGAATCGGAATGAACGCAATGATATTCTCGTTTGCCTCAAGTTCGAACACTTATTCTCATAATAACAGTTATGCATTTTCAATAAAAAAAAACAAAGCGAAATGTTTCCAATAAAAATTCGCTAGAAGTATCTGATTGCGCTCAAACATGCGCCGATTAGATATAAAAATTATATATTATAAATATTTTCCTAATTTTTCATTCGAGTATTATCTCGTGACTAAAAAAAAAATTCCACAAAATTTTTTTCTATTAAATGAACTAATTCTAGTACTGTTATAAAAATTTTAAGATAAAAATAAAAACCTTCATTTAGAATGTATATATAAATAAATAATCTGGAAATCCTTTGGCGCTATAAATTTAGCAAGAAATTTACATACAGCTTCATTACCATCGTCTCTGAAATATCGCTGCGTTTCTAAAATCATACGATAAAGAATTCGTCAAGTTTTAAACTTTATTCTCATATATGTATATGTTGTAAAAAATATGAATCAAAATATGCAGTATATTATCCAAATTTTTTTAACTTGATATCTTCAACAAAAAAGCGACTCAAACCAGACGTTATTAATCATTATTAATCAAGTTACTTATCGATTCTAAATTTCCCATTAGTTTTAATATTATTTAAATAATAGCGCGTGCCAGAAAGTTCAATTCTTAGTAGCTATATGAAAGATGTTTTTTTAGCTTATAATACCATATATAAATTTTGTAAATAGCCTAATCTGCGTAATACGAACAATAGGTGTCATGTTTAGACACTCCACATGCAGATTCGAAGTAGTCATAAAAGTAGTAAATAAACAACATGCTGACCATATTTTATCGCGAATTACCGCCTAGTTCGTTGGTTGCGTTAGCGAAAATGAGAAAAAGCTTGCATGCGGTCCATTTTAACTTGTTGAAATGTATCTGTATCCATTATATTGTGTGCACAATGGTTCGTAACTCTGTTTAATTCAGTAAAATTAACTTCATCGTGCATCTAAAACGAACCACCTGCAGTGTAGACAAAATTGCTATCCATAGAACGATACAGAACTGTTCTAACTACTGTTATTCAGTTTAAAAATTGTGGTATGTTTTTCAATATATCTGTATGTGCAATTTGTTCAAACAGCGGCAGGATAATAAAATAATACAAATTCACATGTTCTTTCTGAACCATTGTAACAACATTTGGATCACAAATAAAGCAAAATTATCAATTATGATTTTCTGCTTTTGTCCGATCGAAATAATGCAATTGAAAAATTAAGTGCAAATATTAGATGGCATTACAATTTTATAATATAAAACGAATTTGCATAATGAATAGTCCCGTTTTGCAGGATAAAAGCAAATTAAATTTTAGTTTCATAAAAATGTTCGCAATCCATTTTATGATATCATATATATATTTATTAAATAATACCAATTAAATTATCTCACAAATTACGTATTTTCGAATCTTGAACTTAATTCTCCGTCACATGTTCCATATGGATGAACAATAAATGAAACTAAATTGGCAAGTAGTTGCCCAGTAAACGATGTCATGGCAAGGATTGGTGTGAGGAATTCGCTCGGAGCTTAAATTGTCGTCAAAGTCGTTCCCTTGCGAGAGCGCAGATACGTGAGTTACTTAACGAATTAACCATTCGGTGAGGAACGTCTCTCTGCGGATTTGATATCATCCGTCTTCGTGCGCGTCGAGAGGACATTGCTAGAAGTGACGAGTTGTTTAATGATTTATTAGCGAAACGTACAGGTATAAGCGAAACCTATATACGAGAAATAAATCCGTCCTCATATTTTATTGCGGCGACGTATACATAAACATTATGCGTAATGAATTTTAATTAATTAATAACATACGTACACCATTTCTTCGCAGATATTGTATAATCCAGGGTTGCGAAGTCATGTATAACAAAGTTACAGTTAAGTCTAATACATAATTGAAGAGCCACATGTAATACAGATTTCAATCCATCATTCTGATATACAGTTCCTGATAGGTTGAAATTTGTTATGCCCTGTTCTCATTACTTGTACCTTTCGATTGCGTCTCAACCTTTAAAGTTATTTTTCTTTCAGTAATTGTAACTTTGAAACTTCGTGTTCATATTAATAGCAAATGTAACTAAGAAGTTACATTTCTTTTTAATAAGTAACAAATTTAATATACTTTTATAGTTATTTTAAAACAATCAATGATCATTTACGTGTGATTAAAATGTATCTTTATTCCTGATAAAATTATCATACGTCATAATTTGTATTAAGAATTATACTAGAATCCTTTTAATATGTAAACGCGTCTTAATATCGATCCCGTTACTTTAATTCCAAGTGTATTAATTTAATAAATTAATGATATAATTGAATTACAAACTCTTATATATTTCAAAACAATTACAAAAAATTAAGTATAAACATAAAGACTATTAAGAGTCAACGCTGTATAACGATATATGGCGATGTATATCGACCAACTGAGACATACTCAATTATTCAAACTAATGTACATACTTTCACCTGAAGAAGTGACAGTCGTACCTCAGATTGGTTGTATTACATACTGCGGGACATCATTGTTTGCAACTGAGTATTTTTTAATTTTTAAATTGTATTTGTCGCTGATGATGATCCGAAATTAAGGATCGAAACGTTCGACATAATATCTATGTTTTAGATTTTTAAAATTATATAATTTGCGCACTGTGTTAACAGCGTTGACTCTTAATAGCCTTTATGTTTTTACTTAATTTTTTTGTAATTGTATTAATTTACTATAAATAATACAACGTATAATCAACTGTTTGGTAATAAGTAAAAAAAATGTAATAATGTTAGAAATGTATAAGATTCTTATATTTAAAAATTACAAAAAAATTGACAAGAAAGTAACTGAAAAGTAATCTTTTACGGAGGGCTCGTTATTTTAATATACGCCACGATTATTATCATCAGCACACAATACGATATTAATTAAACAAATACGATACTTAATATTTTTGTTGGATTAACATAGTTCTGTCCTTTCAATTTCCACAATTCATGTTAGTTCGTGAACGTTCGGATGTTCACAACAGTTCCCATGGTAGTCCACAAATGTTACTTTGACTAACAACTTTGACTAGTTATGTCATGACTGTAGAAGTAATTTTCCACGACTACGAACTACGTATAATGAGAATTTGAGTTCACGTTCTCGTCAAGAATAATTCGCTAGTGGACAAGGAAGCTTTATTAGAAATGCCATTTTAGAATTAAATGCCTCATTCGCGGAAACTATCTTCAAGAGTATTTTTTACCAGAACAGATTAGTTAATTAATACACAACTTTGTAATATAAAATCGGGTTCTTATCGATAAAAACTGAATATCTGTATGTTAATTATTTTTATGCGCCGCAATCATTGGCAGCATATAACGCGTTTGCGCCGCGGCATTTGTGCAGCAACTTGTAACTCGTGCAGGAACGAACGCGTGAAAAACAAAGCGCAAGAAGTGCTATTACGTTTCTTATCGCAAGAGTACACTTGACCTCGCAAAGCTCGTACCTGTGATCTTATGACTTTGTAAGAAAGCTTGACAAATTGCAGTCGCGCCTTAAAACTGTCGTCAGTTGCTACAGATTTTGCCGCAACGCTTAAAGCCACCTGCTTTTGCATGATGGTACTACATGGCTCTGAGCATCATCCTCTTGCCTACCTCTTAATGTGTACTCAACCGGCATGCATGTTGAAGGACTAACAACAATCGGTACCGCGAGTAGAACGGAAAAGAATGGCGATGCTGAAGAGCCACATTCATACTGCCTGATGCACAACTCGGCTTTCATTGTTCTTTATATGAATTGAAAAGTTCACCCAAGCACAATTCTAATAGAAATAATTCAATTTTAAAAGACAGATTTAAACTTTGCAGATTGTAAAGTTCAAATTGTAATTTTAAAGATTATAAATAAAATAAACTATAGTTTTTATATTATTTATATTTATATTACAATTTATATTTATATGCTGATGAAATGCATATTTGTCGATTATACCAATAGCGTAATAAAATTAAAGTGCTGTATTTGGAGTAGAAAGATCGCAACATATTGCGTAATTATTAAATGCTGAACAAATGAATTAAATAATAAACTTGGTAACTCATTTCTATGCAATTCGAATGTGATTACAAACGATATATTATTTACATCGTGTATAAAAAATGCAAAAAGTTTAATTATATGCGTATATTTCGAAATAAATCAGTCGAAATTATTGATGCTTCCAATATTTTTCATTAGTCAGAAATATTCACACAGCACGAAGTGCGGGATGTGCAAGTATCTACTCTAAGACTACAGTTCATCAGCTATAAACAAAACTCCTTTTATCTGTGTGAACCTCAGCGCAAGAAGTGAGGTAACAAAGCGTTCTAATCCTTCCACGCGGCTTGTTCGATGTTTGACTTTTAGCTTGAAAAGCCACACTAACGAAGTCCTCGCGACTTCTAAACTGAGTCACGATCTGAAGGATCCTCGTAGATGAGAAAGTGACTTCGTCCCTCGATGAAATAAACGAAGCATGCACAAACACTCGCTAATTAAAAGACATCTATTACAGTGTCGAGGAAAATGTGAAAAGTTATTCTTCCAGAAAAATTATATTTCATGTCTTTTTTAAATCTAAAAAATTACACACACACATATAATGTCAAATGTAAAATTTTTTCCAACAATATAAGTGCTATTTTTAACAGAAACAAAATCTTATATACAAGAATACATTTTGAAATTATAAGATAACAATAAATAATAATCTTTAAAAAAAACAGATTGTAAACTTTAAAATATGACTATAAATTCTAAATTACAATTATTATCTTTTTCTTAATAATGTGTGTGATACTTTTCAGTTAGTTAATTCTGAATATTACTTCTTATAGAAATGCTTTTCCGGTAGTAACTTATTTTTATTTACTTTATTTATTATTTACTTTATTCTCAGAAAACGTAAATTCAATTTCGAATTATCCAATCACATTACATGCGAAAAATTAACACCTACTTGTCCCAACTAAACATATCTTCAATACTTATTTGTTTTATAGCAGTCCGCGTAAGAAATTTTCCACGTCTGCGGCGTTAAAAATTGGACTCGGACTATCGGATTTCGAATTTCGATTTCAAACGAACTGCGATTCGAAAGAGAATCCGCGCGGCTTTCCGGTCAGATCTGTGAAACAATGCGCGATCCCACGGGCACGTTCGATTCCTACGTTCGGATTCCGCAGCTCGCGTGCGCTGCGGATTCGCGTGTGTCCGTAACTCAGTTAGCTACATTGGAAATTACAGCCGGTACACGATATTACATGCACCGCTCGTGCACGCAGGTCCATTTATATTCACGCTCGCGCCGCTCCGCGAATAACTCCTATATTCCCACGTGGCGCGCGATTCCACCACGTGTGTTTGCCGCACGCGCGCTGACGCACACGAACGATGATGCGTTCTATGGACGCGATACGTCAGTGCGTGTGCATCGTACCTTATGAATATTGGACGACCGATCGAGAGAAATTCGCCATTTGTCGTTTCGCGCCGCACGGGACGAGAAATCCACTCTCTATCTGTCACACACAGCGATGATTACGAAAAAAATATGCATATTTAATCCTATCCGTTATATATCACCCCCTCTTAAGCAAATTTGAGGAATAAAATGAATAAAAACTGCATACTACGTACACACAGATATGTATGTAAAGAAAATATCTTTCTGCAAAAGAATAGAACATAAATTACGATATAAAGAGATAGATAAAATCCATACAGGACTCTTAAAAAATTAATTTGTACGATATGACATACAGTGAGTTAAATTTCCCGTACATATTTATTCCCTGTTATAATAACAAAATAGGAGTTGCACGGATTCTGGCAAGCGATCCTTGTTTTTGAAAGATATACTATCCCCTTATGAATTCGTACTGTCGCCGTAAAGAGAGCCAGTGTTAAAGCAAACGATTATGTTACCGACTATGACTTTCGCATGACCGGATTGCACGGTTTTCGTGTGCATGTGTACAAGTCATGTATGGGTAGCTAGAACGTTAGGATAGCTCTGTGCCTTCCGCCACAGTGCAGAATGGAGTTAAATGTGCCGTGCATAAGTGGGTAACGTTTCCGAAGCAGGGCCGCGCAACCTCCTGCTCCGTTTCCTCGCTCTACATCACCCTCTGCACTTTTGCTTCTTCTGTCTTATTCCCTCTAACTTTGTCACGGCCGTTTCTTCTTCTTCTCGCATCCGTTCTGCGCTTCCGCCCGCTCTCATCCTTTCGCTTCCATCTCGCACCTGGCTAACGCCAGGATACTTTAACCACCCTCATTCTTTCGTCGCCTTTCGAATTGCTACACGCAACGTATAGTGGCGGCCGCAGTGAAGTGAAATGCTTTAAGCTTATTCCCGTCGTTTGAACTTCGGCAGCGGAACAGGATTTCGAAGCGAAATTTTGCGATGGTCGTTTTTCTACATTCGTTTTCATCTCGAGTTCTTAATCGGCTCCGCCGATATAATCGCGAGATACTCGTTACGTTCGGTTCAATACGTATATATTTCGAAAACTTAGTTTCAAATTTTAGATTAAAAAAAAACCCAGAAAGGAAAAAATTAAAACTGTGTACTTGTAGAACATATAAACATAAAATTTTTGTATAAAGTTAATTGTATGAACTTTTCTAAATATGTATAAAGCTCTAGAAATATTAATCTCGTCATGTTTTTTAGGTATAGTAATAATCATAATAAATAGCATATTAAACTAACAAAAATATGTAAAATGGGTGTACCTATTTATAAAAATTTGAAGATTTAATAAACATTTTAATATTTTACGAAAAATTATAATTTTAAATAAAGATACATTATAAAATACACTGTCAAATTCCATGACACCATTTTCAAAGCTATTTTGTATAATTGAATTGTATATCACGTGCTGCCAGAGGCCACGCGAAGCCTTTAAAATTTAAAATAATACGAAAAGCATTTATGGTCTTTCTGTCTGTCGCACGTAAGAAACAGAGATTCTCTCAGACGTTTTGAATTCGACGGGTTTACTACGAAGGTCGTGTCGCTTTCAACTTTTGTTCCAGATTTTCTCACACATTAGCCGTTCGTCGCTAGCAGGGATATCTCTATCTCTCTCTTTCATTGTTCAAGAATTCGCTACGCGACGGCGGAAGGTAGATTATTGCATTCGCGCTTTAACACGACGACGCGAAATTGTTCTCCTTTTGCGTGTTTCTCGCGTTAAAAACATGCACACGCTTGTTGCGATATCCAGAAAAGAGTATCTCTTCATCACACGAGGTAAATTAAGCACTCCGTGCAAGAGTGTTCACAGGAACGCATGTTCCTCTCCTTCCTTTTTTGCTACATTTTTCAACTTTCTCACGCGCAAATACAAAGCGCATATTATTTTCAACTTGAACGAAAGAGCGTTTTGCTTGAAATCTCTTTTTGCTTTTTGCAAAATTATATTTTATAATTATGCGTATAATATTTATATAACTATTTATAACACATTTATATTAAGTTACAAACGTTATAAATATACCATAAATATTATAGGCGGGGAAACCGTAAAACTTTCTAAAGAAGTATTCTACCTACTGCTTTCTCTGTTAATAATTTTCATCGTAATTTTCTCGGTATTTGCGTAAAATTCCTGTCGTAGAGAGCGATTTTTTTTTTTATTGAGAGGATGAGTCGACGTTGCTACACTAATAGTCGCTGCGGGCTGTCGCAGATAATCTTTTTTCTTGTCACCATATTGCTTTAATCGACGCGTGTGCGCGGCTATTTTCCGTGCAGCCGCCAGCAACGTAAAAAGTGCCCTGTTTCGCTTGATTTATGCGACCGTGTTCGACGCAATCTACTGACGCGTGAATAAAATCGACAGCGATTAATGATTGATTTCCAACAAGAAGTCGCGTAGGTTCAATGTTATAGATTGACGCGTGCAACAAATCGCAACTCGAAATACGTTCGATGGATTTTTCGGATTCTGAAAACAGCGACAGACGAAAATGTTTCTCTCCCTTGAAAGTTAAATAAAATTCTCATAACGTTGGCAAGCGATACGCGACAGAAAAAAAAATATTAAATTACGGTTAAACGATTATTGAATTACTTTACATCGTAAACGCGACGGTAACGTTTGCGCTTTAACTGACAGTTCAATACACGTCGCTTTATATTCGCGAACCATTTTCGCGAAAATAAACTCTGCATCGTGTGTCATATACACCACAAATGTGATTCTGGAAGGTATTATAAATATTACGCGTTTTCTTTCGTCGCAAATTGAACTAATTTAATTCCCAAACAACCGTTTGACAGCGAATGTCGAGACATATATATTAATAGAAAGCATTAAACTATCCGCTTATAATTTAATCTATTTCACCGTCAAGTGTTACGATATTCCGACAGCACATAAGCGAAATCGCAAATTGTGCTTTTTCGCGACATAACAAGTTTTGCTCGATATGAGAAATTCACATGCAACGTGAGAGCAATGAGTCATGTATTCCGCAGCGCGCGCGATCTCATTATTATCACGACCGACGTTTCTACGTGGTGTGAACGTAGCGATACAATTCATTGCAGCGCGGCGCGGGTATACATACGAGTGCACCGTTAACTGCAAATTAAAACTTTTAATGGATAACCGTATAGCCGCGCGAGAGTCACGATGTGTATCCGACTAATAAACAATCGTAGCAACCAATCGGCGTTAACGCGTCGCGGGAAAATAATCCGCCGGAAACGAAACATCCCCGCTAAGATTAAATTGCCGACCACCCTCTCCTGCCAAGTGTTCGTTACAAAATATTTATCCGACGTAATTCACTTCGGCCGATGAACGGACGTGCTGTGCAAGAGTAACTGTGCAACTACGATGTGGGCATGAAATGGCGGCAAAATAGGCGTACGTGCGCGAATTCCGGAGCGGTATCGATAACCGATTCCAATTACTTAAACCGCGCCCTGTTCGATGTTAACTTCGATCGTAGACGCGATAACGACTATCCCAGCAAGATTACACAACTGCAGTTAACCTTGACTTAATCGATGGCGTTAAGAGTAACTTTAATCTCAGTTCAACTTATACTTTTCATCTTTCTCTAGTTCGAAAAATTAGAAAAACGACGAGTTAAACTGAGCTTAAAATTGATTTACATTAATGGAAACGAATATATTAAATTTAAATGCATTCGCTCTCAGTATCTAAATCATAATAATTTCTCAATTTTATGTTTAATTTTTAATATTTTTGTATACCACAGAGGCTAAATATATTATACGTATAAATCTTCCATCTCTCGATAAGTTAGTTTGAAAGTAGATCGCCCTCTACTTATAGGATGTGATAGAACATCATTTCTTTAACCTCTCGTTAAATATCCTGGTAATTAAGTTTTGAAATGAGAACTCCATTAAAAGAAAGTTCGTTTGATATTACATGAAAAGCAAGCTAGGAAAAAGTAAGAAAGACTACTAAGTCGGTTGTTTGACGTACTCCGCGTATCTCGACGACGCTCCGCGTAAATCATTCACCTCTGGCCGCAAGTGCGCGGGCAGTTAACAAGGGCAAAACTGTTTCAATCTCGAAATTCTGATCAAATAACCGTGTGCGGAGCGTGGAGAATCCGTGGCGCTAATATGCGCTGTATTACGGTGAATTGCGAAACGGGAATATGTCGGTTCGCCGCTTGTTTGTGCTATTTCGCATCCAATCGTGTGATCCGGAATGATCTACGCGCACTTTATTATCGCACATAAAATCTGTCTTGATCGACAGACGTGAGAAAGAGAGAGATAATAGATTGCCATTAGCGAATAAAGCGCGATCGTCATAATTTATTCAGCTTGTTTAGCGCGCGAAACAATTATCCAAGCGCAATTTAACTGCTCGAAAACGACATGTACCTGCGGAATTGGTGAATCGATAATAGCGAAATAAGGGCGATTAGCAAGCGATCGTATAATAAATTAAACTGAAAATAGATATATCGAGCTTACTTTTCATGACAGTCGAAATACAATCTGTGTGTCTGCATTAAATTTTTCGCTTGAAATAAAATAATTAAAACGTAGAACGGATCATATAAAATATAAACTTACGCGGATTTTTTTCTCCGAGAAAAAATTATTGATTCAAAATCTTCTAAAATTCAGAATTAATAAAAAATTTATCTTACTTTTTGTGATTTATTTAAAATATTTATTCTCAAACAATATGTTTAATTCTTCGCTGGTAACATAAATTTTAATTCCTCCATCAACAATATGGGTCTTCGAGAAACAGCAAATTTTTTATTATGTTAAGTTATATAAAAATTTGAAAAAATTGTAATATATTTATCAAAGCTTTAATAACGTTTTTACCATCATAAAAATCGGATTGTACTTTACTTATTTTTTACAGATTGAAATTTAAATTTATAATACATCTACCAAAATTCACAATAAAAATGTCGAGGATATCTTTAAAAATTCCAATTGTCGGCAAATAGTTACAAAAATAGAAATTGTAGATAATCTGTAAGTTTAAAATGGAATCTCACCATAACAAGTGAGAATAGATTCTTGAAAAAGAATGGCTCAATTGCCAAGTTTTAAAAGTCAGATTTCAAAATGAGATCTAAAAGAATTTTAGCATAATTTACACATATTAATTTCTTTTAAGTTAGACTTCAAGTGTATAATCTGATGATTTTACATGTTCCGTTTCAATTTTTTTCAATTTTTGGAGATCGGCATTTAATCGTTATTACTCTTAGTTCGCCGTGAATTTCAATAGAAACCAAATACGTACAGTTTCAGAATAGTACTGTCAAACGGCAATCTTTCTAGACGAACGACTATTGCACGCCATTGAGGCGTTTCGTGACGCACATTGTGCACAATGTTGTTCGCGTACGGACAGGGACTGGCCGATTCGTTAGGGGTTCGTTTGTTTGCCGCAGCTCGTAACACACTCTCGCGAAAGGGTGTCGGCTTTTACGGCCACCGAGGTGCCCGGAAAATCGCCGACGTCCTATCGCGACATGGTCGATAGGGGAATACGAGAACGGTACATTCATAATTTATACGGCTTTACGGAAAATTAGTTATTGTTCTCGACAAATTCGGCGCTGCGGCAACCGTGTCGCACGTTACACCGGTTACTCTACTGTTCGCGGTGCGGAATAAACGATTATTCCACTGGATGACAACGCATGAGTTCCTGTAAATATTGATATTGCAAATGCGCGTTTTTTTCCTTCAAACTCTCGACGCAAATAGATCATAGAATGCGCGTTTTGACATTATCTGATATCACAGTCACTGCGACGCACAAATCGCGATTATACAATTAACAGATCATGAATTGCATAATGTATAATAAAAAACGTACATATACTATCTTGTAACATAAATTTAATCGTTTTTTGATAACCATTCTTTGTTAAAAATTATCTGGCAACGAAACATCAATAATTTAGTTCAAATAAATTAGAAATTAATATAGGGACATCTTATATATTATATAAAAATATTTTTTGATGTATTTTATCTTTCATAATTGCAATTATGATTTGGAACGCGCAATCTAATCATGCGTGTTTATTTCAACGATATTGAACGGCAACGTTTACCTGTCGCATCATTTGTATTTCCCATGAACGAAATTATTCGCACGGCTTCTCGTCACCAATCGTTTTGTTTGATGTATGCTAATTGCTGTTTCCGATAAACTTCGTCCACAAACCGGCCGCTGTGCCATTTGAGGTCCATGGTATTCGCGACATGTACCATTCGTCTCCGCCAGTCGACGACGTGCTGTTTGGTTACGCGTTCAATAATCACTCGTTTCCCGAGGAATCTAGGCGAGCGAATGTTCATTTCCTTCCTAGACGGAGCACCATTGCTCCGTAAACCCCCTTTACGTTATCCACCACTAGGGCAGTGGTGGTCGCTCTCAATTTTGGCCATTCGAAATGCTCCATTTCCGGAGAACGTTGCCCGCACCATCCATTTACCGGTTCATCGATAAGGAAGAAAACGGATCGATATCGAGAGTAAATCGTACTCACGGTGGTGTGCGATGGTAAATTGACTGTGACAGTGTATAGTTTCAAATTCTGGTATAACTGAAAATCTCCCGAAACACTTTCGTAACGAACAAAAGAATATTCTTTAACAACTAAATTTTACAACTCATCAATAAACAATCCAAGTAACTATCACGATAGAATAAGTTTGGTCCTCATTAATAGCGTTTTGAATATAAATGTCGAGGGAAAAACTAACTCTCTACAAAAATATTTTTACAGAAATTTCTTGTAATTAAATGTATTATAAATCAAAGTGTTAAATTGCGACAATCACCATAATTAACCTATCATGATTGCAATTTGATATTATGGTGCGATATATTCACGCAATTGCAAATACATTGCGTGTCAAGATATTAAATTGCAAAATTCGACATAATTAAATAATTCCGGTGCAATCATAAACCAGATGCCCAATTAATTAATGTTAATTCAATATGCTCAGTACGGTAATCCGTGCAAATAGAATTAACGGTCGAATTTATATGTTTCATAAATTTGACTTAATAATAGAAGTACGATATCCTAAATCGTTGACTTTTCACTTATGCGCACAATGTGATGTAAAAATATTAATTGCTTATTTATCTGTCGATTTATTTACAAGAGATTTTTGGAGGTTTTAAAAATGAATATGTGACAAAAACATAGCTCACAACTTAAATTTACAATATCAAATTTGAGATACTTTTAATAATTTCTATAGGTCGCCACTTCTATACTCAACATGTCGTTAATTTAATTAAAGCAATGGAGATAAACAACTCAACAAATGTATTATAAATTTGGCTTAAATTTAGTTTTTGTTATTTATTAAAATCATACATTAATGTAAACGTCTTTGTTTACTTCAAAACTAAGCAATTTAACGAAAATGGAACAATTTGCAGTTACACATGAGATAGAAATTGAAAATAATAAAATGTTATTTAACTCAAGAAATTGGATTATTATTACGCTTTTGATACCTAATGCAGACTTTTCCGATTTATATAAAAACTGAAAAAACCATATCTAAGATTTCTATACTTTAGAAATGTGGTCCCCATCGAAAGATATGATAATATAACGCGAGATGTGGAAATTATTGTTGGGACAATCGTTTCTCCTCATTTTTTCCTCTCTTTCCGAGAACGTGAGATGCTCACGTATGACGCTAAAGATGCAACTTTAAGTCGCGCTATATACGAAACTGGCCGTCGTGCGAAACAACAGTATCGTCGTAGCGGAATTGGGTTATCCACTTTGCAGGAGCACGTTCCACCTGCTCGCGCGTTTCATACATCCGCGAGAGAAGAGCTTTCTCGTGCAGGTGCAGATTCCGAGGACACACACGGCGCGCGTTTGGGGAAAAGCGAAGGAAGATACAGTGCGAGCCGCAGTTGCACGCGCGATACACAGACGGCTCGCGGTTGTGCCAAGTTAAGACCGGCTTGTTAGGAAAGTTGTATCAAGTTGGATCGTGCTACCCACGAAGAGACTTCGCTTGGGAGCTCCTCCTAAACACATCGCTTCTCTTCTACCTCCCGATCTCACTCCCACTCGACCGAGCCGAAATCCTCCATAACGTCACCCGTATTCGCCAACCTATGCTCCCCTCCTCAACCCTTTGACCGTGTCGACCTTCGTATGTATATCTATATGAAACATGCATATGTGTGTGCATGCGGGTACGAATGTATAGAGCGCATATAGTAGATTTACCCGTATTATTACCCGTAGCAGTTTGGCAGAAACGGAGAGCCCCGTGGTGCCTCATTAAGTTCGCGAGGGACATGCCGATCCACTCTGCATGAAGTAATATTCTAGCTCCATATACGTAAGGTCTCATAAACTAAGGACTAGTAGTTTAGAGTAGTTCTCAATTGATTAGGAAATAAACGAGAGATGCAGAAACAAGATTATACGAATTTTATGAAAAGATCCAATTTTTTAATCGCTTTTTAAAATATTCGAGATATCATAATTTAGAATATTTAATAAAATATATCATGCAGAGGCATAAAACAGAATAAATGTATGGTTTGAAATGTTTCTTATTATTGAATTTTAAGGAATAAGCATGTCCCGCTGTTATTTTAGGAACCTGACAGAAATATAGTCATGATTTATTGACCATAGGTACGGCTAGGCATAAATTTCTTTCGCCACGTACTATATCAGTGTGGTGTAAAAGCTTCTTCGACTTTATCGTCGCAAAATTGTACGAAAACTAGGCCATCTGTTTACGGCATAATACGGTTTTATTAGACATCAAGCAAGAAGCGCTCTGACATTTCGTAATTTCTTCAGGAGGTAGCGAGAAAACGTTAATATTTTAAGCATTCGATGTCCAAATCTTGTTTCATGCAAGAAACTAAGCATTACATACAATATCATTAATATTGTACTAACAGTATGATGTATGAAATATCTAATATGATATAACATATTGTAGTATAATAAATTATACTGTGTGTATTTTACACGTCAAGTAGTTAACTACAGATTACATCAGACACAAGACAAAACAGGATAATCACGTTGCACGAAAGTAATTGGATATAGTCTCATAAGAGTAGCTCTTTGTACGTACAAAGAAAATTTACTGGCATTATTACCTATTTTGGCAACAATGCTAAAAGAGGGTCTCGTGGTATTCTATTAAATTCTTCGAAGATGAAGCGACCCGTTCTCTTCTTCGTAGAACAATAAGGACATGCCTACCAAAGTACCAGACAGATCGATAAATAACTGTAATGGATATAAAATAATTTAAAACACAAAATTTTTGACTGATAAAATCTTCCGAATTTTATGACAGAAATAAAGGTGGCAATCGTTTTGCAAAATTAATTTTTCCTCTTTCTTCATACTTATATTTATTACAGTACATGATCAAAATAATTTTAAATGCAAAAATATCTTTTGTCAGAAAGATTAAGCTGTACAAATTCTTATTTTGCCAAATTCTGAATAGGAAGATGAACAGTAAAATAATAATTGAAAGAGATTACAATAAAAATTCAGAAAAGATCGAAGGTAAGAAATCAATGAAGAAAAATCAATTGTAGATGCAACAGATTTCCAGGTCAACGATATAGAAGCTAAAGTACCTTATATTCAATAAAGATGGAAATGATATGCAGTAAAGACTGTGAAAGCACATTGTACGGCTAACGTTATTTCGCGAGATCCTTTATCGCGATTATGAAAACTCGTGTCAGTTTAATATTACTGCATAGTAAGTATAAATATATTCCAGTTCAGTTCTTAAGTTATACGTCATATTATATACGAGTCGCGTAATGCTGGATTGTGGCGAAAATATAAAAGCGGCGATAAATAAAAGTTGTTACTGATTGCATTAATTTTCTTAGACTATAGATACACAGAGAAATACGTAGATGTGAAAGAGCAAGGTGAGAAAAAGTCTGCAAAAGTATAACTGCGAGTAGATAAAATAAAGGAATATTAGCGCGAAACACGGTATAAAGCTTCGAAGAAAAATATAACGAAATTGCACTAGTGCAGTATCTAATGAAATAGTACTACGATAATTAGCGGTGTAAAGTTTGATTATATGTCTGTATTAACGTTAACTCATGTTACTACAAGCGCAAAAAGATATCGTTGAAAAGTAGCTATAACCTTAAAGAGAGGTGTAATAGTGATAAAATTTTTTTTTTAGTAATACTAATTCTATATATAGAGAGAATCAAAAAATAAACAGAGCAAATCTTTTAAATGATGATCATTACACAACTGAAATAAAATTCGCAAGATAATATCAAAGTCTGCTGGAAGGATAATAAAAAATAGCGCTTGGTCCTCAGGTTAAACGAATGACGTGAGAAAATATATTATAACAGTTAAATCATGCGTTTAAAGATGATGACTCACGCATAGTTTAGTCAGTATAACAAAAACGCGCGAAACACCCATCGCCTTAAATAGACACGACGATAGTAGTAGAAGTTCTCCTTCACGATACTATTTCTCTCTAGGTGCACATAAACGGATATTCAACCAATGAAAGAACAAAACGCGAAAGCGTACTTTCCTGAGAGATAATATAGAGTTAATAGAGAGAGAGAGAGAGAGAGAGAGAGAGAGAGAGAGAGAGAGAGAGAGAGAGTGCGGGATAAAATAAAATTCTAAAAATATTAGAATGTGCCGAATAAGATGGGATAGAGAGAACATAACTGCAGTATCGCACGTAAGATCCGCCGCCGTATACTCTTATAATTTTCGCACGCTCGATGAGCTGCTCGAACATCCAGAATGGGAGTTTTATGAATCGAATTTCGAATATAACAATCTCTCCTTACACCCGTCGCTATTCCGGCGCGGAATCTCTTCGTGACCTGGGTCGACCACGATCGCCGCCTCTCGGCTCTTTTCCGAGGAAGTTGAGAAGTTGTTTCAGACGCCAATTCCGAGGAAGATGAAGACGAACAAAGAACTACCGGTGGAAGAGGCAGAGCGTCTTCCTACTCGGATTTTCATCCAGTCTAGAGTATAATCCGGACTTTCCAGCTCTCCTTCGCTGAAGGAACTGGAAAGGAAACATTTACAGCCAGCCGGCACGGAACTCGTTGCCCCTCTCCGCGCGCGACTATCAATCCGACTTCTACCTCTGCCATCGTTCGCCGCGAATTTATCAATCTCGATGTCGACGCGCACGTCCATTCCTTAGCAAACGAAATGAACGGCTTCGTCTCCTCTACGCGATCACATGCAATTTGTCAAATCACGCTTGTTTGCTCTAAGCTTTCCCGAACTTACGGAAACGGATAAGTTCGCCGACGACTACGACCCTCAGCTCGTATAGTCGTCGGCGCGTTCTTCGCGGCACTAATTAAAGGTCGCGTATTGTCACGAGCGAGCTTTGTTCGCATTTCAATTACGACCCGGTCGATTTCGTTGAATGAAGCGCCATGAGCCAATCCAAAAGGTCTCACCCCAACCGACATTGTTCTTATCCCTCTTGTTCATCAGGAATTCGACCGCTTTAAGACATAAGCTTTGATATAGTACCGGTATGAAAATTGAATACTATGCGGAAAGCGCAGAGATGCTCGTTTAATTCTAGATGATCCTCAGAAAAGCGATTATCCAAACCATCAAAATATTATCAACAAATACATTAAAATTACGTTCGAGAGTTACACGGAAAGAACAGCCCTGCTGTAGCATTTAAAAGTTTAATTCAATACAGATACGAAAATAAGTTCTGTTGAATTGTCAAAATAATTATAGGCCACTCAAACTGATCGCTAGAATGTCAAAATTCTTTGCTGCATTGCTCATGTTTGAGTTCTTTACATAATTATTTTGACAGTTCAATAAAATTATTTTCAGATCTGTATTTATACCCAAATTTTTTGATACTTTAGCAAAAAAATCATTCTTTTTGTATAATATTAAAAGATTTTCCTAAATAAGCTATCAAATTTTCAAATTCTTGACAAATTTCTCAGCTAAATAAATAGAAATTTATAGGTTTCGTTTATTTGATAAGACAATGCAATATTTTTACTGCCTTTCGCTTTAACGATACAATTCTTATGAAAGGAAGCAGCTCGTCGCTTTGCGAATTCTTTGACAGGGTGAATTATGACGATCATTAGGTGGATTGATTTCACCGTCTAGAAGTTTAAATTCAGCGACATTGAATTTCGCGAATTGAACCGCGGCCCATTCGCGTCCGTCGTGTCGTCAATCTTCGTTCCAAGCTTCTCCATTCCCCGTTCTTACCGTTCGAATATGTCGCAAGGGTTGTCGAATGTAAAAAAAAAAAAGAAAGAAATCTCTCAGGCGAATAGCAGAGGTTCCGATCGAATCGAATTTCTTATTTATTTTAGAGAGAACTTTCGTGCGAAAAATCACGATATTTGTATTGACAACAAAATTTACTACGTTATTTCCATAAAGTATCTCTCAATGATCAGATTCTTATTAAATAGCGCTTCGACAAAATAACGGAAAATTCATATACACGGAAAATATCGTCAGCATTCATTTATAATAAAATATTCAGTCGATCACAAGACTATATCGAATTGCGAGTCGTACTGTATTGACATCACATATATTTTTCATAGCATGTGTCAGAAAAGTAGATAAATCTAGATCTAAAAGTGAGGATGTTAACCTGTGATTATATTTTAAATCTCGCTGAAAAAAGAGAAAGAAATACTCTGAGTTTGATATTTTATATTTTCATTTTTCTTCGTGAGCTTTTTATTTTGGCAATCCGCGAAATGGAAAAAAATAGATATTTAAAAAGATTTTCTTGAATAAAATAATCATTAATATAAGGCCACGCAAAAGAACGAAGTACCCGTTGGAAAAAAGACGACCTCGCCGCCGGCAACGAGTGGATTAATAAAACGTTACTGTTTGCGAATGTAATTTGCGGGATGAAATCAACGTCTATTTAAGTTCTGATGAAATTACTAACCGGTTCGAGACAGATGGAGCTTCAAAGAGACGGGGATAATATTCATTCATAAATTCTGTCTGCCTAAGGCGAGTGAGAGTAAGGTGGAAGAGAAGATGCCACAAGACAGGCAGGGATCAGATTGAAGCGGTTGTGAGAGAAACAGGTCAATACTAATTAATTTAATTAACGAGGCCAATTTAAGCCGCGAGTCGACTTTAATGGCTTTTTCAGCTTACTTTCGTGAGCAAGGCAATGTAATACTTTGACCGAGTCTGTTGGATTAATTCAGGAGCGCGTTGTACAAAGACGGATTTATTCAGATTTAACTAAAATCGGAGAACGTATGCTAAATCAAAGAAAAAACTTTTCGTTCTCATTTAAATAAGGCATGATTTGAATAACTGTAACAAAGCAGAAAACATGAATAAGGCAACGTTGACCATGTCATTTTCTGAATAGTAAAAAATTTTATCTCTGAAAAACTAACTTTATGTGTATTCGATAAGATCTGTAAAAGTTTATTTCTGTAGAAGTTTGTTTCTTTATGGCCGGTATTCTCATTGTCAGAGAGAATGGAAAGTTACTTTTAAAAAGTAATAAATTACAGTTTTACTCGTTATTGAGTCGAAAAAGTGACTGGTTATAGATTTTTAAAAGTAACTCATTACAGTTACCGTTACTTGAAAAAATAACTTTTCGTTACTTTTTTCAGTGTAAAAAAAACTGTAACTCTCGTACAGTTACAAGTTACTTCCATTCTCTACTCTCTATAGTTGTCCTTGTGTTTAAGATCATCTTACAATTCTAAAATACCACAAACCAATCAGACAGTTGTATTAATATTTTAAGACATTATTCAAGACAATCTTGAAATCAGAACGGATTCTATGAATATCTACCTTTAACATTTATATGTTACGAATTTCTTTCACGATCGAATTTCAGTTTTTGATTTTTACTACGAAGCGATGTAAATGATCGACAGTTTCCGCCGGAATTACGTAGCCTGTTCGTATTCTGCGTAAAGTCTGCCAACGCACGCAGTTCATATCCCTCGCGGTTTCCACTAATTTCGTAACTAATTACGTCTCCTTCGAACTCAACGGGACCACTGCGGCACGGGAACTATTTCGATCCCTTTGAAAGCTACGTTTCGGTTTTGTTCAAATGGAATGAGAAACCACATCGTGCAACATTTTGGCGAATAACTGGACGCAATAAAAAAAACAGACTGGTATACAGTATGTTTTGGAAAGTTCGCGCAGTATTTCACGATGATTATCCTTTGACAAATCCAAAATTAATTGTCTCTTTGCTGGAATACATAGGAAACTTTGTGAATGAGAAATTAATCAAAAATTTAATTAATTAAATTTTTAATGATAAACAATCATAAATAGGAATTAATTGATTAAAATAGCTGCTTTCGATCAAACGTGAAATTTTTACGCCTATCCTATTTTCAATACAACAGCATCGCAAAAAGTACTCGAGTTTTCCGAGAATTACGGCACGTGATGTTTAATTGCGCCGGGTGTTTCGTCGATTTCTGATTAAAATTCCGGGTCCTCGATAAAAACGGCTCGAAGAAAAGAAGCAAATGGATGGTACGCGATAGAAGCTGCATGTGTAGTGCACAATACCGGCCGCAATTCCGTTTGAAGCGACGTTAGTTTTTCAGCGGCGCAGGACACCCGGCCGTCGTTTATTCGCCATCGATCGAACGTTAAATCGTGCGTGACGATGAATGCCGGTCCGGGGGGTGAAACCGACGAGACACGGGTGAAGCACGTCAGAGAAGATTGTCCGAGGGATTTTTCAGGATTGCGCTGTAGACGGGCACGAGTGTCGCATAGGATCAACGTGTGTGTGTCTCTGTGTGTGTGCGCACGCGCGCGGGTTTCTGATGGGGTGGTGCATTATTTCCGGAGTGGCGGACAACGAGTCTCGAGCGGTACATTAATTGACTATAAATTCAATGCTCTCTCTTTCTTTCCCTCGACATTAATTCGGCTATCTCGAGAGCGACTTCCGCCGTTCGCGGCCGCTACTCGCGACAAAAGCAACGAATCCGCCGTTAACGAAGTGCCTTAAACACGTGCTACTTAGCGCGTTCAGAGCAACGAAAACAGAACGACGAACGGTTTCCGGAATACTTGGCAAGGGTAATTGATCGTTAAACGCATTTGCATCGCGACGCGGTCGTTGTTTCGCCGCTAGTCGGATAACGATTGCGGTATAATCGTCGCGTTTCGCAATATAAGAAACAAACGCTACTTCAAATATTTTTCAAATAAATCAAATATTCATCTCTCTAAAATATATACGTCTAATGAATGAATGTACCCAGTATTGATTTGCAATAACTTAATTTTTTCGTCATTATCGCAGAAATTCTGTGCCGAAAATATTTTAAATTTATACAACTAATAATTGAAATTATTTTAACGAGTTAATAAAAATCCAATTGTGTTTTTTTTTTACAGGTCGAACGCATGACCCAACTTACAGCCTATATAGATTAGGGGAGAGATTGTCTACGGGTGCTAAATTATATGTAGAAACCGGAAGAGCCGATGGATTGGACACGGATGGGGATTCGCCCAACAGTCTTCACTCATTCACGGGTCCTCCGATTCCTCAAGGTGAAGGCACGAGTGTCACTCGGGCCTTTTTGGACGGCAATCATACTCTAATTAGCATTATGGCGCGCATCAATCCCAGTCCCGATTGGTTCGTAGGCGTGGATTCCTTCCAACTGTGCATCGAGGGCAATTGGGTCGATGCCGTTTCCGTGGAGGTATAATTACATTTGGCATTAATGCGCATGAAACTCAATGTGTCTGCGGTGATCGAAATTTCTTTCAAGAGAGAAAATTAAATAATTGCAGCGCGGAGAACGTACACAATGCGATGTAGCTGTACTTTAAAAAAAAAAGCACAGAAAAAAGTTTTCTTTAAATCAAATAAATCTATGCATTGGAATAGTCCAACCAAATAAACGTTTAAATTAAGCATGTGATTATTATCGCATTAATACTAAACCTTTTTAATTAAAAAAAAAATGTTTCATTTAAAATTAAATTTATTTCAATGAAATAAATATAAACAGAACGCTCGAGTCCAAATAAATCTTTTTCTGTATATGCCAATACTTTTAATTATCATACTTTATCCTTATTTATTTACGTAACTTAAACTCAATCATCCGTCTGCAATCAATATTTTTTTGACATGAGCGAAATTCACTCTCAAATTACTCCGAAATGAAAAGGAGAATTTTTTAACAAATTTCCATTGTTCTCCTCATTTTTTCTTAAATTTCAATTTTTATTAAATAAATGTTTTAACATTGAGTTAAAAATCTATTTGATAAAGTAATTTTGAATTTTTCCACGTTTTCGAAAGCTTAAAATAATAAAACAATTCGAGCAGAATTAAAAGGATCCAGATTTTAGACGGAAGAAGTAAAAATATGTAATAATAAAAAAATATTCTCACGTTTCGCCTATATTACTCGTTCAATTGTTCACAGTCATTGAATAAAGTATATTTCATGCAATCACTTATATGGTCGTATAATGTTTCGAAATACATATACAAAATGTAAATGACGCTTACATCGGCTCCGGAAAGTCAGATGTCTGAGCATCACTGGTCGCGATATATAATTTATACGTCTACCGCGAATATCGCTGCGCACCCTGTCATTTTGCTAAAATCCACGAATGCTCGGAAAATGCGTCCGTTTAAACCACCTTCTACTATTCCTTTTTCAACAGCTCGACCCGCTGGATGGGGGCACGGATAACGGCTTCACATTCACGGCTGCCAACTGGCCGACGAAGCCCCAAGGAATCGCTTACAGGATCACATCCCGATATCCGCCACATCCCGCGGGAAGCTTCTATTATCCGAATCTATTTCGTCTGCCGCGGATAGCTACCCTCACATTCACTAAGGTACATATCTCATATCCTCGTACACGCGCGTTTCCTTTATTTTCTTCACATTAATTCATCGTGTGAAATAAATTGATTAACTCAGTAAAAATGGAATTTTTACGTAAACTAGTACTTTGCGTTATTAATTATCTTGAAACAGTACAAAAATCAGAATTTTTTTCTACTCGTACACGTAAAACAATAAAAAGATAATAAGATAAATAAATCACGTACAAATATTATCTTTAAATATTTTTGTTTTCCAATAAATTAGGAATATGTAAATTACATGACTATTCTTTTCGCGGCTCGATAATATCTCATTCTTTCATGCATTTAATGCTTCGATTTCACGAGAGAGCTCTTTTGTCGTTTCGTAAAATAGCCGCGCCCATTAAAAGAACATCGAGCTTCAGTAATAGCCATTAATTTATTTCCCCGGTATTGATACGCTACGTAATAAATGCCCTGACAATATCAGTTTCAGCATAAAACTGATTAATTGCATTCGCTGTTTAAACAATCTAATAATTCTTCTTGCCCGGTAATATGGTCTCGATAATACAATACAAGACTGGACTTGTTTTATTGTGCCAATTATCATACATGTCGCGAGCAGGGGATATAATATTGAAATTATATGTTTTCGTTGATCTTCGTAAATGAGAGCAAGCAGACAAAATACACTTTAAATATTCATTTGGAAAAAACTATATCGCTGTCAATATTTCGCCTCGAGCAAATGCAATTGTTCCCAAATGCAATTGCTGAATTGTTTTATATCCTTTTCCTCACTGCTAACATTAAGTGTACATTTTCGACGCGCAAGAAGAGTAGTTCGACTCAACGTAAATATTTGTTTTTCGAAGCCATACGAACAGGTTTGCCCTCTTTTACCTTGCATTCCTGCAAACATTGAACCTATCGTGAGACTATCTTCCGCTTCATTGTTAAATTGATATTTTTACAATTTTTTCACCAGAGAATCACAGTTAAATATTTTATGATAAAGATTATTTTATAAAAAGTTTATAAAATTTTATCATGAAAAAGAATCTTACAAGTTTACAATTTAAATATAAATTTTAAATACATAAAAAAAATATACGCCTTTAACGATCCTTCATTGAACAGAGATAAATCGAATAATTAAAATAAAGTCTTAAAACCAAATTAACGTTTTAAGCTAAGACTATTTTAGATGTAACATCGAGAAGATTACACATCATTCAAACACGAATAATCTAATTGTGACCAAAGATTCTCAGAACAATTTTAAAATCTTTTTCCTAACCACAGCATGATACTCCCGGTAACGAAATTCAAGGAGCAACGACTCATATTAACTCACTAATTATCTTTGCCTACAGTCCATCCTATCGCTCTGCTTCACTGACTCCACTTCATCCACCTACCTCTCTGCTTCCGACCTCTCTTTGACTCGTGTCACCTCCACTTCCGCTTTCCCATAGGGCAAAGGGATGACTCGCCTACTAAATTCCTCCCCTTACTCGGCCTCACTTACCACTTAATTACCAAACTTCTGTCGCTAATCCAATATATATACCCTCTCACAGCTCGTTTTCTCTCACCATTTTCTCGCCATTTTCTCTTCCTTTCCTTCTTTGACTTTTGCCCGTTTATGATAACGTAATCTACACTTGCTAATGCTTTCAACAGATTTGTCAATCCATTTTACATAAAGACAGAATAAAAGGTAATTTACAACGTACGAGAGATGTTAGCCATTTAATTCAATAAATTAAAAAATGTAATTTTCTAGTAATAAATCTTAATTAATGTATTGTACATTTTTTCTTGATATTTGATATTGCTCTTGAGATGATATTGATGTAAATATTATTTTAGGAGTTTCAAATTTTGTTCAAACAGTCTGAACCATTATTTGTCACGTACAGTCTTTGCGGTTAAAATATGTTTATACAATTGCCATAATATATGCATCATTTTATTTCTCTCGTAAAGCATTTTCACGAGTAGCTATCAAGAGCCCGTTTCAACCCCCCCGAGAAGGAGAGTTGCTCGCAGCTGCGCTTGCGACCCCACTGTTTCCATTAAACTTCACGCTTCCGGAACTCCATTAAACTGAAAATCAGACCGCCTAATGTAATGCCCATTTCGTACAACAACGCGCCCATTATCGCCCTAAAGTGTCCGGCTTCGCGAAATCGAGAACGTTTGTTTACGCCACTTGGCTTGTTGAAAGCTTTGAATAATGATCGGGTGTAGAAATAAAAGTTAGACTGTACGATCACATACATTATTACGAAACATGTTTGTCGTAACACGAACGACAGCCAAATGATAAATTCAATAATTCTACTTTTATTTATATTAAATAATCGTATAATTATAGTAATAACATGTATATACAATAAAATTTATAATAATTCAATATTTACTTATTAAGTTAAGAAATTGTAGAAACAGGTTCATTATATAAATTCCTTGAAACAATAAACGAATTTAACATGTCAAAATTTATTATATTATGGAAGGCACGTTCCCAAAATTACATTTGCAGCGGGAGATGTGGTGCGGCGTAGCATACCTACGTCTGCGAAAAGACTAAAATATTGTATTTAATCTTTAAATAGAAAGAAGGAAGTTACTAAGGCGAAAAAGAAAAATTTAATTAAAAAATTATAATATAACAAATTTAATCCGGAATTGTCTCGGGGTATTTTTTTAGGATGGCATATTTACATACTAACCCAATTATACCGAGCAAAATAAAATCATGATTTAAAATTAATTTCGTGAAAGCTCAGTAAATGCTATTCTCAAGTGGCAATATACATGTACGCAAATATCTCTTGAGCATATGCAATTAAAGATACAGTCTATGTGTGTGTGTATGTGTGTGTATACACACACACAC
>NW_017275576.1:606894-651767 GCF_001594065.2 Cyphomyrmex costatus | reverse complement strand
TGGCGTCGGCACTAGCCTAGGGCAGGCGTCGGCATGTGCATAGGCATTGGCGTCGACACTGGCCTCGGCACTGGCGTGCGGACCGCGGCGTCGGCACAACGGCGATCATATTACTCTGCTTCTCTTTCGGTAAAAGTGCATAAAAAGGGAGGCCAGTGCTATGACCTTGACCTTGACATATGTTGTCAAGGTCATAACCCTGAGTGACCTCCAACACGATACTCGAGCGACATTTGATCTGCGCGCGGTGAGGTGAGGGGAACAGCGGAAGGCTGAGGCGATTCGAAATTCGGCCGAAAGTTACATACACTTTATGTATGTTTACTTTGTACCTTGATTAGTAACATATCAGTTACTTTTCATGGTAATATATTATTATTAGATAAAAAGATTTAAATTTTTGAGTATCCTTTTTGTTCTAATTATCATTAGGTACACACTGTATTACTTCTATTGCACATAATATAAAAAAAATTCTCTTTGAACTGACACCTTTAATTAATAATATATCAGTTACTTTTCGTGGTAATATATTATATATTATTATTAGATAATCATTTAAAATTTTAAAGGTTTTTGAGGATATTTTTTTGAACACGGCTTGACCCTTTCATTTTTAATGATATGATTTTTTTAGGATGTCACTTATTTTTTATAGTACAGATATATAAAAAATATATATGAAAACAATATTTAAAATTGATTTTAAAATATTATATAACGAAAGAGAGTGAAAAACGGCGAAAAGAAGGATTGGGGAGGGGTGGAGGAGGGGAGGAAAGGGTACGATAGGTCGAGGTTGGTAAAGGTGTGAGCGAAATTCTTATTATCATTAGGCACATATTGAATAACTTCTATTGCACATAACGCCCTCTAGAGGCGCCATTCAAGCGAAATATTGCGCAGTTGTACTCTATTCGGCAAGACCTTTTCAACGATATATATTTTGTATCAATTCGCGATTATCACTTTAGCCACTTCTCTTGTTAGTATCCTCATTACAGAGTTTTCTCTAAAATTGTTTCGATAGAAATAACATAAAAAATGATCCTAATTATAATTATAAAAAGATAGATTATATTAATAGCATATTTATTATATATGTGAGATACATCTTTTTCAAACAAAGATTTATAAATCTTTAAAAAATATTTTATTTAATATGATTTGAAAATATATTCTAAAATTATAGACTTTAACTATATAGTGATAAATTTAACCTACTGTGACTCGCTATTGTCCCTACTAAATATATCGTTATTTCATATTAAAACGATAATTAAATTTGACACTATAAGTAGAGTTAAATTGAAACTGTATAGTGTTAAATATAATCATTGTTTTAATATAAAATAACGATCTAATTGGATAAGAGCAGTAGCGACTCACATTAGATTAAATTTAACACTATAAATTTAACAGTATAATTAATTATACAATATATATTGTAAATTTATCAGATTCTAAAAGACTTGTGTACGTAATGATAGCAAGTAATGCTAGATGAGATATTATTATTAGATATAAATTCTCTTAATGAATTAAGATAAATATAAACAATAAAATAAATATTTTAAATTATTAAACATTGAATTATCTGATTATATACTCTTTCGAATAGATGATTAGAACAACTTTCGTAGAATAACATTTTCTTGAATACAAGAGATATTTGCAATAGTCAACATTTGCAGGTAACTAATATTTATTCCGGTCAATTAATTATCAATTGTTAATGTTGATCTCGCGCGAATGCAATTTTACGCGGACGGCTAATAGGCGCGCGATGTGTTAATTATCTTCGAGTATGGTTGTCCACGTGGGGATAATTAGTGTCTCTTGAGGCTAGTGCGCACGGACGTGCTGGAGTATGAGTCACCGACCACGGATATGGATAAATTGAGGTCTACGGCGGTGAGCCAAATCATCGTGAGGCGAATTAGCTAAATCGACCCGAAAATGGTGCGCAGCGCCCTAAATTAATTTAAATGTCAGAAATTGAATTAGGGGGATACACCCTTTCACGTGTGTTGGAAGCACGATGTCGATTACTGTCGGGTCCATATTTCTCCCAAAGATTGATGATACGGGAAAAAATCGCGCGATAAAGTTACGGAATATTGTTATTGTAACGTCACATATAATGATACCATTGTAATCGATAAAACGAATATTGCTAAAAAAAAAAAAATGATCTTATATTAAAAAAAAATTTTTTTTAACTTATGTTTAATTGACGAATTTAATGCAGTCACTAGTAAATGCTTTCTTCGCACAACAGTGCTGATTCGCTCTCGCTCAAAAATAACATTCAAATCGCGGATCGTGGGATATATCCAAATTTTCCCTCGGGACAACTCGCGATCACGCTCAGGGGGCTGGTAACGCATGAATTACTATAGTCGAGTGCTGCAGATAAAGGGCTACACTCGCGCCAGCGTGCGGAATCGGCGTGGAGCGGATTAGGCAGATTAAACAGATTAAGCTGAAGCAGTAGGGACCGTTTGCCTGCCTTTTGCACAGGGGGATCGTTCAAACCCCACCGCCGTATCAACGTCAACGCCCCAAACTTCGCGATAGGGAGCCACTTCGGCAAAGACGAAATAGCACGTAACATAGTGACTCCCTAATTGCGTGTGTGTGTGTATACTACATGCCAACTCCAACCCCGCGGTTGTACATCATTTCAATTAACGACGTACTTCTTAATAATGTTGGGTAATTCAGTAATTTGATTTCATGACACTAACTTATTAGCGTATCTATTACCACAGTTTTGCTCTATATAATCTTTATAAGTATAAGCAATATTTTGTGTCTAAATTTATATTTGATTTACTAGCAGTGTATCTATAAATGTATTTATAGATGCTATATTATATAGATACGTATTATCTACAAAATACGTATTGTCTGGATAATCTTTAGGTACAAACTGTGAAAAATAATTATTTTACCTATTAATTACACAATAGACTTTTACATTATAAAAGGATATTATCGTTATAACCTTCCCCCCAAAGTCTCGAGAATACTGAAAATTGGATTTTGGTTAGGAATAAAATGGCGGAATATATCGGCGTATCAGAGGAAAATGCGGAGCACGCAATCGGCAGGGCAAACATCAAGGGTGTACCTTCGAAAGCGCTGGCTACGTGTTTGGCTCCACCAAACGCGTGAAGAGAGCCATGATTACTTTTCTATTCGTACTATCGAGAATGTATACAAATATATAATAATCCGTATGCAGCATGTGCAACTTATTTCTGATACACGGATTTATGTAGAAGAGATGAACGTATTTCAATAATAAGATGAAGCAAATATTAAAAAATTCAAATAGGGTTTTGCTTTTAAAAAAATAATGCTTCAAAAAAACTCCGTAACTAAATATCTCTATTGTTATACTTTTGGAGATGCAGGCTGCTAGTTTTCAAATCGAAAGAATATTCGGAAGAAAACCAAGTAACCCACTTTTGCGAAAGATAGAGCTCGAATCTTACGCACTCGCACAATCAGATACAAAAAGTGCAAAGTAAAATGAAAAACCGGATAAAGTTACTCTGCCTCGGCTGTTTCAAACACCGGCGAGAAACGGCAAGAATTTATAACTGATGACGCATTGTAAGTCTTCCAAGCATGTAAAGATTTATTTTCGCCCGCCGCGTTTTTACGTCCACGGGCATTCCCGGTGTGGAGTTGAAAAGAAGTCACGTCGCGTACTTAGGATAAACTTTCGTTTCGTCGGCGAGGCTTTGCCATAGTTCGGGAAAAGTATCGTGTCTGTATACAAACCGATACCTGCGAATTGTGCGGAATACTTTCGACCTCGTTTTCGAAATGGCATGAGAATAAGACGAGGAGATACCGAACGCGCGGCCGCACGATTTATACGAAATCAATAAACGATAATGGCACTACGCGGAATCGAGCTGGGCAGCTAAAACGGATGGAGTAAATAAAATCAACGACTTCTGGTTAAAGAAAAATCGATAACTGTTTTATCTAGGGACTACGTAGATTCGAAGGAAAAATCGCGATTTAAAATTGATACGAAGAAAAAACATTCTTTTAATAGAACGTTATCTCTCTCGAGAAAATATATCTCGTTATTAAATAATTTACTCCATGCGTATTATCATGCATAAAGTAAATAAGAGACCATCTTTTATCTGATGAAGATCCTTATTAATATTTCGAAAGATTATAAGGAAGGCGAGTAAGAAAAGGAGAGATGCAAATCTTGAATACAAAAGACGGAAATATCAAATGTAAAGAAACAATTTTCCTTTCATTTTTACATAAACTAATATTTCCTTAATTAAAACGAACAGAAAAAGATCTCTTCTATTATTGTCTTACTTTTTTTATTATTAATATATTATACATCTAATAGCAACAATCTAAAATATATTTTTTCATCTCTCCCTAAAAGTTCTAGTAATGAAATTTTTCTTCATATAATACAAAAATTATATTAATAAACCCGTAATGGATTAACACATTACTATTGCGCCTCGCAAAGAATATTTCGAGTATTACTGCACCAACAACGAATTGCATTGATTAAATGGAAAACTGATCGGAAAATCGTTACCGCAGCGAAAACAGTATCGTTCGCGCAACGCATTTCAGAATCGTTGCAACTTTGACATATTCATATCAACAATGTTTCCTGCAAATAACTCTTTTCATCGTGCTGCCGTACTCGCGCATCCGGAATGTATGAGCCGCGTGAAATATGCTTCGCCGATATCGGCGAGAGCTACTCGCTCTCTAACGAAGCAAAAATTTATGGACTCCGCGGAATTTAGCTCTCCGTTTCATCGGCTCGTGGAGAACGCTCGCCGTCGCCGCGGTCGTTGCAACAGCTGCAGCAACTTCACTTCAAAGCCAGCGGCGGAATCAAAATTGAAGCTTGCGATGGCGAATCTCTATCGACCGGCTGCATAGTCGCGGGCGGGCCCCAATGCAAGAGACGAGGACATATTGCATTGTTAAACGATCGTTTCAACGATTAAAAAAAAAAATAGCCATCCCACGCGGTGCACTTATTGTCGCCGACACGCGAACGAGAGCGCTCCTCCGTCGTCGATGACTTTCATTGTTGAAATCCGCAGCAGGGACAGTGATAAACGAGCGCGATGAATGCATTGCGACCGCTTTTCGAGAGCTCGCTCTCACAGGTCGCGAGAAAAGAACGAGTTGAATGCCGTGCGTGTCGAAAAAATCCGACGCGTTATTTATGATTTAATCCGTTACGGCTGAAACCAGCTCCTTCTCTAAAAATTCCTTTTTTTTCTCACAAAAATCAAAGATGGAACAGTGTAGGATATATGTTTAGAAATATTTATAAATTCGTCTTTTATTTTCTCTTCTTAAGAATGAATTTTTTTTATTTTTTATTTTATGTAAGGTGATTCAGGGAAAAATGACACAAGAGGGAAGGTACCACTTTATTTAGGTATATTTTTATCATAGAACATATCATTCTGACTGCGTATAGAAATATGTAGTAAACAATAGGAATAAAAAATGCAATTATCAAAAAATTCGTGCCATTGAAAAATATTTGATAAAATATGAAAAGGAAAGTTATGAAATATGCTCTTTCTAATGTTTGATACGCTAATAGATAAGATTTGTGCTTCAAATGCCACATGAAATGCACATAATAATTATTCTTTCAACGTGTAATTACCTACATACTTACAAGTTACAATTAGCTTACAAAAACATCTAAGGATTAAGGTTAAATGGATTTCGAAGTAAATTTTTATTTGACCCCTTTGTTTGATTCCATTAACGACTATTCTGCGAATTACGCGACAACTAAACTTTGTAAAGTCCGTGAGAAACTCTACAGGTCTAAGTTACGATTTTCGTATCTCTGCGTAAATAAAAAATCTCATTAGCTATTGGTACTGATTATCTAACAATGATTTAAAAAAAATGAATACTTAATATTTCTACCTTCTCTTATAAAAATCAAATCAATTCCGATTTTACAAAAAAAAAATAGCAAATCTCGAAATATCTAACAATATCTGAATGTAGTGGAAGAAATCGCGAGATAGATGCAGAAGTTTAAAATCCTAAACGGCAGTTTCAATATCAATAACCTCGGAAATCGAGTTTTGGGGCGCATTATCGAGCTTAGCATGGGATCATCCCTGCGGGATCGCGCGATCGCGTGCAAAGTGTTATTGGAAATTACGATTTTGATTCAATAACCCGCCGACCCGCTTACAAAATTCACCATTGTGATTTCGACAAAACGATTCTGAAGCGGATTAGCAATAATAACGCGATGCGATATCATTCTACCCCCGGGATTGGAGGGGCGGAAGGGGATAAATTCGTAGATCCGACTGATACGCGTGATTTGATACTGGTATTAAAATCGGTCGCGGATAATCGCATCTATTAAACAAAGTGTATTCAACGTGTATATTCGTGCATCCCCTGTAATATATCTATTATATTAACCAATAACATGTACAACGTTCATAATTGTACTCGGAAAAAATTGTTCATTTCACTAAATTTTAGTTCGTCTTCATCTCTTTTAATAAAGAGAACGTATTTAAAGTTAAACATATTATATTTGACTCAAATACATACTCTAATTTAAAAAATTAAGACAACTGAATTAAGTGAATCAAATAAACAATTTTCTTCTGAGTATGCAACTCTTGAAATAGACGAATTTAGATTTGGCATGTATAGCGACAATAGGATACTCCATAAAAATGTATTATTTTATATATATATATGTATTAAATATTCAACAAATTATTTATTAAAGTTAAATAAATAAATTATAGTTTATATCGCGCGATAAGATTAATATTATAAACAAATGAAATAATTTATAATTATATTACAAGTAACGACTTTCGTTGATTATAAATTTGCTTCTAGAATGTCGTTTCTAATCTACTCAATGCAAATTACAATTAACGAAATGCATCGATAATACAACTAGGTATATGTATTTATATCTGTTTTTAAATATCACTCACACTTGATATAATGGATTTTTCGTTAAGCATGCACAATCGCGCATTCAACACATCGCGGTTCACAAATCATCGCGGTGATGATAAGCACCACCAATAATTTATTGACAAACGTTATCAGTGAACTGACACCTTGCAAATATGATTATCAGTAGCGATGATTATATCGACGAATGACATTTAGAAAATCAGATATGTTCTGGAATAATACCAGTTTTAACAGATATTATTTTAAGCAACTGTCGCTTGGCATGTCGTTTTTCAATAAAAGTATAATTGATAACAGATAATGCATCGTAAAAGTAAAATAATATTATAATTAACTAAATTTGATTAATACGTTCATAAATACAGTATATAGTGCAGTATAAGACGAAAAAATCCGTGCAAACTTCATAATATAGTGAATGTCACATGTAAAATTCAATATTTATTAAATTATATCAATAATTCGTAATTGAAAATTGCATAATAAATCCACAGAGCGTCCACCATTCGTCCGTAAGATTATTACGCGCACATCCATTCAAAATAGCTAGGTAATATAAACTATTTCACGAGAGCAATTCGTTGATAATGAAATTTTGCAAAGTATTGAGTGTTATTAGAAAAATATTATTAAAATTCCTCGTTATCGCTGCAGCTTGACCATTCTAGTCTGTATAAACTCACTGAGAAAGCAACGGTTATCAAATAAACTCATACCTTGTGGTAATTCCACGACGGTATGGAACTGGAGCTTTATTAAATTACGTTAATTACACTGACGCGTAATGGAAAGCTACATTATGAACAAGGAAGTGATGTATGCAAAATTTTCAAATGCATGAGCGATGGAAAATTTAATGACAACGATTAATCGGACATGATTTGCTTAATGTAATAGAGTATAGGCTACAACATTAAAACGCTAGAGTTATAATTTCTTTGATTATTGCATATCGAAAATGAACCATTCTGAGAAACCCAAGAAACATAAGACAAATTATTTATGTTAAAATCGATATTTGATATCATTATATATTAACGTACATATAATATTATGTCGAAAACTCAAATGACGTAATAAAGAAGATTTTATAACATCTATAAAATTACATGGTATTTATTTAAACTGCAACGCGTAAGAAAAAAGAAAGTAAAAAAACAAAAAAAAAGACTGAATATTCCGTTCAATAATACATTCGAAAAATCGGGAATTGTTCAAAAATCGAATCTAAAGAATTGCAGATTGCATGTATAATCTGGCGACACGGACAACGACACGGACTTTAACGTCGTTATTCAATTATGAGCTTGGCGAATTTATACATGGCGGTTTAGAACTCGCACGTGTCAATCTGGAAATTTCCATCCCTCCTGAATCGGTTTTCCAGTTTCCAATTTCGCAAAATTCGTTGGCCGCCTCTACAGTCGGCTGTTTCGATCGGCTATACCGCCACCCACGTTGCAATTTGTCACGGTTCTCTAACCATCGACGTACTAACCAACGCGGTGGTTACGAGAAAAGCAGCCCCCCATCTGATGCAAACGTCGAACTCTACTCGTTTCTCGCCCCTCTCTCTCTCTCTCTCTCTCTCACTCTCGTCGGCAAGTAAACGATGTAAAATTAGCGACAATTATTAAATTACAGTGCCGGCCACCGGTTGCTAATTACTGCGGACCCCACTGGTATTAACAGATTTTATGTCGGGCAAATCCGATTAATGGGAACCGTCGGGCAATCGATGCGCTGATAGCGAGGAGAAGCTCGTTTCCCTGCTAACGATCGCAATTAATTGTAATTGGCGACAACAGGGAATATTTAGAAAAATAATGATTATGCGATGTGCAATAACTAAATTTTTTTAGGATAGTATTAAAGAAGAATTATCTGGCATAAGCTACTTCTAACAAACTAAAATTTACGGACTGTTATTACAATTAAAATTAATGTCTATTTTTATTTAATTTATAGTACAGAACTTTATATTTTTGACCTACTGTCACATTAAAATTAAATTAAAAATACATTCATTTATATAATTATTTATTATCATTTGTATGTTAAGAAAATTAATTTATTTATACATATTCGCTATTATCTTGAAGCTATGAAAACGTTCGTTAAGAAAATAGATTCACTGAATCGTTTGTATCGTTTGTAATGTTTGACCTATTTCCTTTCTTCATTAGCTGAGCATTATAAATTAAGAAATAAAGTTAAGTATAAAAGTCATAAATGAAAATTGCATTCCAAGTAGTTTGACGAGAAATGCAAATAAGTTCAATTTTACGTGACATTCCATTAATGCATTTCAAGAATAGTTCGTCAGTACAGCCTCTTCAGAACCGGCGCTCTTATTACCATTTCTCTTTGCTGCACTATCCGCAGTGCGAGTGATACACATTTCCTTTCTCGCTCTGCCTCTGTTCTAACGCTCTAACCAAAACCACAAGGTGATATAGGAGTGGCTTTGCGGTGTTGCGCTTGTCTCTGCGGAATAGCGTGGAACACGTTCTGCCTTGCGCTGCACACGCACACCAGAGTACGTAAAAAGGCTCTAGAGCGCGAGATGAATTACTAATTTTGCGCGCAATCATAATCCATATTTTCGGCTATCGAATACAATAGAACTATAGGATTAATTAAGAATCCAAGATATCCGATTTAAATGATCACAATAGGTCATAAATTTTTTTTTTTTTTTTAAATTGGAAAGCTGCAATACAAGAAATAAAGCTTCGAATAAAAAAATATAAAGATAAAAAGGACAGTACATTAATTTGCAAAAAAAAAAGATGATGCAAAGAATTCAAATTCTACTTCTCTCAGAGTTGTACTTTTTAAGACAAGAATTCAACGATATTTAAATGATCCAAATTAATTATTCGTATTCATATCGAATTATGCAATTCCACAAAAGCAGTTGCCATAAAAACTTTGATTATTTCAAATTCATTAATAACCGTTCGTTAGTAATTAATAAGAGCGTATAATTGATGGAAATGCTCGCCGATATTTATTTCATAACTGCAAAAGTATTCCAAAGAGATAAATATTCCCCACGCTAAATTTTTATAGACAATAATAAAATGCGCATATAATAGCAAAAAGAACAGCATCTCCAGCTTCCTCACCTAAAAAAAATTCCTCATAATGAACGGCATGTGGAAACATTCAACATACGAGGAATTTATCGATACGTATTATAAACATTATACGTGTAATGAATATGTAAAATGATTATGCATATCGTTATCGCGCATTACCAGCGTATTGCAATAATTCTGATCGATTTAAACGTTTAATTATTTCGCGAATGTCAGTAATTATGAGCACCGTTGTACTTATGTAATGTCGTTTCCGCCGTAATTATGCATTTACTATTGTGAACGATATACCGACGTTGTTAATAACTCAGCATTCATTGTGACAAACGATAATCGAGGCCCTAAGAGGCGAAGTTTATCGATCCTTCACGTACCGCGCGTGCATGCGTGAGAACAGGTTCTCGGTATATTAACATATTACTTTGTCAGATAATATCTTTAACATACATTATGAATATATTATGAAAAGATATCAAAAGGATAATATACGTAAATATGAAAATATCGTTTGATACATTAATCTTACAAAGGTAAAATATCGAAATTTTTATACACATATAATATATCTACAGTTAATATAATAACCGTTCGTTAGTAATTAATGAAGGCGTATAACTTATTTGCATATTGGCATTTAATTCACTTTTCATCATTAAACTCTTCAAAACGCGCGCTATCGAAGTCGTGAGAAAAATATCAAAATACGAGTATTATTATCACCCTCATACATTTGATTGCACAAATAAATAATATAAAAAGTAATTTATATCACACAATGAATCAAACTTAATTTTAAATGTTGTATGAGTGGATATAACGTTAAGGGGGAAAAAAACAAAAGGCAGAAACGAGTAAGAGGATCAAGCCATTTACCTACGCTCACATAAAGTATTACGACGTACCGGTAAAAATTAACGCCAGGAGTGGGCGGCACAAACTTTTTATCGCGTTTCCTTATTTTTCACGAAAACAGACAACCTTTCTATCCGACTTTGCCCCAGTTTGCCTTATTTAATTAGACGTCGCTCGGTTCTCTCCAGTCTTCCATCACTTGTCTATCGCCGCACCAACATGCCCTGATCGTTATAAACTGAAATTTGAAGTCCGTGATTTCGTCGTTCTCGTTCTAAATAAGCAAAAAGTGATAACGCCGTAGAATTACACCGACGCAGTCGAGTCGAACGTGCGCTGGAGCAAAACGTTCATTCGCGTGCGTGCACGTGCGCGCGGCGTATCCGAGGTTCTCGCAAGGACAGATATCGCTTGTTGGCAGAATGCGATAGCCAACGACGTGGCCAACGGTGTCGGATAATTCAGAGAGAAATAGTAGACGCGCTGCAGCGTCACCAGCGGACCTCAGTAACCACAGATTTACGAGCGTCACGCTGCTCGCCGCAACGTAAAATTAGAGCGCTTCCGGAAATGCGTTCGACCTCCTCTCCGAAACGTCAGCCCCGGAATCTCTCCTCATCGAACGAGAGCGCGACGATTTAACTAACGTCATTCTAAATCAGCTTGACTCCCGAAGGACGAATCGAAGGTGGCAGAAAAGAACGAGAGAAATATAATACCTCTCTATTATCGATCGATTTTTCTATTGTTACATCCCTCATTGTAATCAAACTATGAAACTAAAATTTTGAGATCATAAATTGTTCAGTGTTCTTATTTAGTAATGTCATTAAAGTCGAAAATAAACCGAGTTTTAAAGGAACAAACTTTATATATACAGTATATCTTTTCACAAATTTTATCACAATGCTTCTTCTCATAAACAGAAGATCGCAATAAGTAATTAAATGAAAGATCAACCGTAGACGTATACACTTATTCAATGTTACAAGCCAACTTGTTGGCACCTAACACCTTTGGAAGCTCCCGGTTTCAATTATGACTCGTTAGTCGTAACTATGTAAGAGACTAGACTGGCAGCGAGCGAAACATTGTTTCTCTGAAGCGCGCGCGGCGGCATCGGTAATTAATAATTTACATAATACATATTTACGGTAGCGTTGTGTTGTAAGTCCGACAACCCTGCCGCAAGTCCGCGAGCGACGATGATGGCGGATACGGCAACGGCGCGGAAAGTTTACAGAATTAATTTACACCGGGCCGCTCACGAACAACGGTTACTGCGGGTATTTCACCCCGGTGAGCCGCGCCACGTCGCGTCGCGTCGCGTCGCGTCGCGTCGCCTATACTATATGCAACGGGTGTCCCGTGCTGTTCTCTCCTGCCATGAATGAATGACGAGGTGATCCTCGACACGACGCACACATACGGTAGACGAGAAGAGACGAGGGTGAGCATCTGCGCGATGCCTCGTTCGTAGGTAGAGTTACAACGCCATTCTGTAAGTATAGAAGCATTTCAAAAGCCGACGACTGCTATTACTCGACAGCAAGCATTATGTCGCAAATGCAGCCAGCAAGATGGTTCTTGCGATCGACTCAAAACTGAGAAAGCTACAACTTTACCTAAACGCGCATCTTATAACGCAGGCGAAATTAAAACCATTTGGCGATGGATCGTACGTCGCTTCTTGAAGCGAGCGACGGCGTACTCGAAATGTGCTTTAATGCACTCGCAGCTCATCCGTTATTGTAATTCCTTGCAAAGGTGACGAGCACTGCGCAAAATTAGTTCGGAAATTTGTCATTGATCGACGATCGACAATCCTTATCATCAATCCTGATCATCCACGTAATATATCAGATTCTACAATCAAGTTACTAATGGAGGATTTCCGCCGTCCGAGATTTCGTTCGAGTCTACGTAAAAATCGTCCTTTCACGCCGGATTTGAAAACCGATTAGCCACATCCCAATTCACGGGAAATCAGTGGGAAAGGCCAATTAGTCCGTACGGCTAAGAGGAGACTAATGAGTGCGCATTACCAGGTAGATCGTCCGACAAACGTCGAGCGATTTAACGCAAGTCACACGAACATGCATGCGAGTAGTTTAAACTTACAAGCCGAGTCCTCGCGCAACCGCCAATTGGATGCAGAGCGACAAACGGACTGGTCTATTTGGTCTCGCATGAAGATCCATCCGGAACTACTCGGTCTTTTCACGCGCGATGTAGCGCCGTAACAAACATTAACCAGTTCGCGTAACAAGGAACTTAAGTGGAAGGTTTCACCCGCTATTCTAAATAATGTCTGTACAGTCGAATAGAAAATAAATATACTCTGAAATGCAATTCCGACTCTCATTAGATAAAGATAAAATTAATGATGTTAACGTAGAATGTTTCATAATAATCGTCAAAATTAATAACAAATTATCACGGCTTTTAAGCTCGTCATAAAATACACTCTATATAATTTCCTTGTATAATTTTCCCTTTATTATCTTATTTCCGCTCCCGATTCTTTTCTATTTGCTCCGTCTTCTTTATTTCTTCTTCCGTTTTCTTCTTTTATTTTACGCTCTCTTCGTCTTCTTTTCATTATTCTCTTTTCCTCTTTTCGTGCTTAAAAGAGCCCTTGACATCAGAGGTCGCTAAATTACGATACCGCAGTGTGCCGTACTAATGAAAACCGTCGCAAGCGTTTACACAGAAGGGTCGGTGGGCGATGGCCGTGCCTAACGGAGTTCAGTATTGCCGTTAACTTTATCAGGGCCGTTTTTTTTTCTTGTTTTGGACAAACGGTCGCGCCAATTTTATTGGCTTGGAGCAAACAAAAGCAGGCGTCAGGATACATCACGTCAATTAAATCGGACGAACCATGCAACCAAACTGTACTTCCGATAAGCGACTGAGTGAAACTTCTCGAACTTTAATACGAAACTATCACGAAAACATCTAATTCCTTCAAAATTCACGAGGTTATTATAACCTGCGCAAATCTATAAAATAATCGCTGAAGAACCCTAGAGATTCCATATCGAAAGATCTTATAGAATTTAATAGTGATCTGAATTATTTCATGTTGCAATAGTCTTTAATTACTGAAACAGCCTCGAGTTATTCGAGATACGTTATATGCAAAGATAATGAAAATTCGCACATTCATTTGATATACATAATAAAAGCGATAAACATTTTGCTTTGAAAATACAATGCTAAAATCTTAAAAAGTGTACCATATTGATATTTTATTCGTGAAGAAATTTTTATTTCTTTTTACAAGTAAGAGAATGATCCTATTTTCGATCGAAACAGATTTTAGCGCTTAATAATATTGATGTGATAAATTTTCAAATATACATTTTTCAGTTCTAAAGGATTTTTCAATTGTATATACCTATAGGTTTTCTGTGCATTGATATCGAACTTGAATCATGAAACTGTGAAACTTATCGCGAAAATTATTAAACACCAAGATTTATTTTGACCAAAAATAGAAATCTTTCTTTTATTTGATTCATTCTTTCGGAGTCTAATATTTATCACTTACAATAATATTACTATTTCATGCATGTACCTACTAAATGTAAGCATATAGAATATCAGTTCGTCTTTCAAGGTCCTTAACGTCTTGCAAAATGAATTAATGAATATTACTTCATGAGATTAACGTTGGTCCATGTTTTCAGGTCGCGTGATTCAACGTAATTACATATTCCCAGTATGACTGTACGATGACGTGATGTCTAAACACGATGCATAGAACTTTGCGCAGTTACTCAGGGTCTGAGATGGGGCCAGAGAGACGAAGTCATGGCTCACTCGGGGAGTTACAGCTGTTTACGAAGTAATAACGCCGCTAACTCAAATGCTATTCTATGGCTACAAACGTTGCCTGACATATGCTCAAATTATCGGTACACGTTCCCGAGACGCAGGTGTATTTATAATGCACTGAAATACAAGATGCACAAATACGATATAACCTCTAAGACATAGCGAATAATCTTAATGTTATAAGGAAAGGCAATTAAATTGCTCTATCAAATTTCATTTCTTCCTGTTTTGCACAATTTTAGTTTAAAAAATTTTATAGAGGATTAATAATTAAATAAGTAAATTTTTTTTATTTTTTTAAGACGCATGTACAGAGTACAACACAAGAGTACTTAAAATGAATTAAGAATAAATAATAAACAAACAAATAATAAATAATAAAAATGTAAAAAATGTATAAGGAATTAAATATTTAATTTTGTAAAACACTGTTGCAAAATAAATACAGATAAAATTAATTAGAACAATCCATATGTAAAGATATAAATTTAGGTGAGAAAGGGGAACGAAAAAGGGAACAGATTGCAGTACTCGGGATGATCGTCGGGGACGAGTAAAAACTGATCGCGTAAATTTATATGATTTGTTCGAGTTTGTCGAGTAAATAACGAATTCCCTTCGTCGCGCCGCTGCGTATACAGTCCTACGCGATATATCGATCCTGTAAGCGTGTTTCACGCACGTGTGTGTACGGGAATGTATAGATTAGGTTTCGGGCGACATGGGGCGCTAATGAACGGCGGGTGTCGTTTGCACGCGAGGGGGACTCCGGAGAAAATTTTCAAATTTGTGTTTACGCCCCCAGCTAGGTCGGTATTAACCCTTGTTGTATCGTCCGCTCTCGTTTCGTGACTCCCTCATCCACGAGCCTGCGACACCTGACTCTGTGGCAAATGAACGTACAAATATATCTTACGTAAATAGTGACGAGATTTATCTCATAGCATTGCCCTCACCATTCTTCCTCGAGTTTCTGTGTTCATATATCTATCCCCATTCATGTTATTATTCTTATTATTTTTCAATTTTGATTTCTTAATATTAAAGTTTTTCGTATTTTTATAAGAAACTGTAGAACTATAAAAAGTGCTATCTACTGTGTGTAGAACTGTCATTATTATTTTTTTTTTATAGAATAGAACGGCATACTAATTTCACAATTAAAATTTACATAAATATAAAGTTAGCACGGCATTCTATTAATATAAAAAAATAATGATAGCTCCTGCAACTCTTTCCATAGTTCTTACAGTTCCTTATCAAAATGAAAAAGCTTTGCTTTCTTTATACTAAAAAATCAACATTGAAAAAATAGCAACCGGAGGTCATTTTAACATGATGGTACAGCATAGAATTCTGTTAGAACTAACGAGAAGTGTCGCAGAAATTGGAATAAATTATTAGCATGATACTTCATTTTCGACACAAGTGCCGTGGCATCTTCTACATTTCGGTCGGCATTCATAGTCTATTCTTATTTCAAAACTGTCTTAAGTAATATCTTAAGACGCTAATGCGGCCCTCTGATTGGTTCGTAACGTTCGTAACACCTCGAGACTGAACTTAAGACGGTCTTGAATATATTAGAATTGACTATGAATACCGGCTTTAAAGTCTATTAAAATTGGTAATTATTGTAAAATTCCGTTTTCAAATTATATACATTGATATAACTCGAGCAGTACAATCATGTTTCCTTTCTCTTTTTATATATTCACATATTTGATTTATAAATTCTCGTATTTAATTATTTCAATAAGTATTTATTTATTCAATAATATATCGTAAAAGCTTTTCGTTTCGAATTTCCTACTCTCGTCCTGCATCACATTATTCTTGCCTACATGACTATATTCCTCTTTTTACCACTGCCCCCCCAATCCTCCTTACCCCTACACTTTCCTCACAGCTTCGAAATCACCTGCGCACGAGTTAGTTTCCCAGAGTGCACTTTCTGTATTCGACGATTCGAAATGCACGGACGTCGAGTTTCGCGGGAATCACACGAGAGTGAGAGATGTAACTTTGGTTGTCGTTACGATTTCAATTCTACGCTTCGAGCCACCACGAATCGCTCGCTGACTGCAGACGGGTCCATGACGGAAGCGACAGCGGATACAAACGAGAATGAGTGCCGCAAGCGGAGTGAGTATAATACCTACGAACTGCACGGAAAGAGCATTACCAGAAATACAGGGAGTCGGGATTTTCACGTTGTACGCCACAAAATCATGATACGCTCCATATTGCAAGTAATCTGGTAAACAATTTTTAGATAAAACATTGCAGAATATGATTATCAAAGAAAGGTACAAAAAAAAATAAAGAATAAAATTAAAATATTCTAAAGATGTAATCTGGTAAACAATTTTTAGATAAAACATTGCAGAATATGATTATCAAAGAAAGGTACAAAAAAAAATAAAGAATTAAATTAAAATATTCTAAAGAGCTGCTCGTACAAAAATCATTGTTTTCTTCTTAAATTATTATATATCATTTAATGAGTATATTTCGTTTAATATGTTCTAAATTTGAAGATAAGTCTACAATAAATGATAAAAATCGGAATCTTAATTAAAAACTGAAAACACATAACAGCGGAAAAAAGGAGATGTTTTTTTTATCTATAAATAACGCGATACTTTCATTTAATATCTATAGTAAAGCACAAAAAATGCGCGATTACACAGTCGTCATGGATAGTTAATGGAAAAGTGTAATGCTTGCTACAAACTCTTTATCTCGTACAGTGACATTTGATTTATGCACGCGAGAAACGATGGCGCGAGCATTACATGATGCAAGCGAACGTTTCTTTGCAGTTACTGTGGCAATTTGTTACAGCGCCATAGCGGTAATGCACGGTAATTTTACATAGTCGGTGTGCCAAGTTTATTAATACTCTGGACGATAACAAACATACCACGCGCGTCCTCTCACACTGGTAATGTTAGAAAGTAATGAGCGAATATTTTATAAACATATGAATGTACACCCAACATATATTAAAGCTCGTGAAAAATAATATCGTTATGCAAATTAATAAATGTTACTGCACAGTTTAGAAACGTTTCAATATGCCAGGATTTAAAATATATGTTCGTCATGATGTTCTTTTCTGGAAAAAAAAAAAAAATTTAATCGTCTTCCGCAACTTTCTACAGTTATTCGAAAAGAACGATCAAACGATGCTTTCGATAATCAAGGAACGCGGTCGCCCAGCAATCGAAAAGCTTTATCCGGAAACGATGACTGCCGTCCGTAATATCAAGTCTTCTGAGGAAAAAAACCGCGTAAAAATGAGACAGGGAAAAGGACAGACATAAAGGCGACATAACTGTGTTCGAAGCCACGCACTAATACGCAACGAGTGGCTCGTGCAACCATTACATCGAGCTCGATATTACCTCGGCGATGCAATGTATGCCCAGGGTAATTTCCACGGTTACGCGAGTAGGTTTGTTTTGGCTGGGGGTAATATCGCCCTTTTGCATGCTCTCGCTCTCCTCTGTATCCCTACGAGGGGTTTCCACTCGTATTCGCCAGCCATGGTTTTTGTCCCTGCGGCGCATCCCCCGTAGAACGGAGAGAGGCGCCGAGACAACACGCTCGTGAAAAATTGTATTCGCTACGAATCAAACCCTCACCGCCAAAAACCGCTGACCTCCCGACGAAAAAGTTATTACGCAGACAAAACACGTTGCCGGATGGACTTTGTTTGAGCGGCTCTTCCTTCGTGCGCGATGGAGTGCTTTTTCAAAAACGTCACCTACAAACAAGCAGAGTGCCAGAAGGATAAAGAGACGTGAAACAGCAACGATTTGGAGAAAATACTGTTAGTGTACATCAGAAAACGATCGCTCTATATTTCTATTATGACGTAACCTGATCTCAGTTCTATACAAAGTAAATTATTTCTAATTATATATATATGTAATGATTGTATCAATTACTATATGAGATAGTTTTAGCTCTGTTAGTACAATTTCTTTCACGTAAAAAAAGAAAAAAACAAATGTTTTCATACAATCTAGCAATAAAAACGGACTTATTATTTAATTGAACTACTTTTTTAATAGAACGACTTCGACGATTATTTCTGCATTTTACTGTTCACAAATCCGGGCTATTTCTCTAAATGGTAGCAACTCACCGCGTGATTGTCAACCTTTTCAATTAGATCCGCAAATCCTCTTTGATTCGAATTGCATTGTCAACGATTTCCTCGGGTCATAAACGTTTTGACGATTGCACCAAGCGCCGTGCACATGCCAATCATTGCTAATTGCTGACATCGTTATACTCGAATATTCGAAAAGTTAACGAAGAAACAAAAATGTAAAAGAGACAAAAAGCAAATTAGCTATATATGTTCGCGGATGAGCGGATTTTTATTGTTGCATTGACATTAAACAATTAGCGATGTGATTAATGTAACCACTATAGTCATTATAAAATAACTTCGAGTTCAAATATCCGTGTCACAGACCGATAAATGATATCCAACGTTTATCAGTTGAAGTACGAAAATTAATGCCGTTGAAAAGCACAGTGAAGTAATTATTTTGAAAGTATTTTATGTATAGAGCGGATACTTTTCGTATACGTGAAAAGAAAAAAATGTAAATTTACTTCATACCACGAAATAATTAACCCTTTGTTTTTAACGGATTGTCGAGTAACTTGACGAATTTTTACCTTTATAACAGCCTGCAATGAGAAATTTCTTGACCACATAGAAAATTAGTCTTGAGCATCGTCGAAAAAGAAAAAAATCTACCGATTATAGTTGATATAAATAGCATTGTATAATATATTTTCTATTGAGAAAAGAATTTAAAATTTTTGGAAATTAAAATTATATATTAGAGTTAGCATATCGACAATTGTATTTTCGAGGGATTATATCGGATCACGAAAATTGGACAGGTTATTATCAAGTAATTAATAATTTAACACAGATTGCACGCAAAGTGACAAATAACACGGTTTTTTCGTTTTTGTGGTCAGTAAAGATATATTTCGTATCGCGCTTAATAATTGATAACAATCTCCAGCATTCGATATTCTCGAAGAGGGCGTACGTTATCATCGATTAATTGGGAGACCACGTCAGGGGTTTCGAGGAGTTATTAATTGGACTATTATTAATTCAGCATGTTCCTCGTGAGTTCTCTCTTGAACTCTCGATACGAGAGGCCGCAGATCGTAGTTACCTACAGCAGTTAGTGTATTCGATTATAGTTTAAAATAGTGCACTTCATCATTTATAATATATTATAAATACCATTTAACCTATTTCTTTTCCATCATAAAATTCGTCTTTATGCAATATCTCTTTTATCTTTTTTCATATAAATGTTTTATAACTGACATTTTCGTTATATAATATACATATTACACATTTGAAAAATTAATAAACCTATTAAAGTAAATTTATCGAACTGAAAAAAATTAAAAAATTTCATTATAGTTTTTATTATGATTATAAATAAAGAAAGAACTAGAAATAAGATTAAACTATTCAAATTACGTTTTATATTAAATGTTGCATTGTTGCACGAAAATATAACGGAATAATGGAATTTTATTTCATGGCATTTTAATCCAAATTTTTTATACTAAATATATTATTGTATGTGTGTGCACTTTTATTAAAAAAATAATTTCTACACATATCATGATTTTATTATTATATTTTCAATAAATTAATCACAGCATTTAAAAAATCGAAAAATATAAGTATTACAAAAAATATTTGATAATGTTCGCTATTGTTTGATCAGAGCATCATAGCAAGCTGAGTTGAGAAATAACATTTACGTAACGTGCTACCTAGTTTACGTCTACCTTATTGATTTACCTCTCCATCCACATCCCGAATAGAATCAACGCTACCGTCGTGGGGATTTTACGAAATAATTACCGAAACATGATTAGAAGCTATCGCTCGACGCACAACATTTAATTAGACAATAATTAACGCTTGCTCCAATTTCAAAGTCCTCAGCACAGGCAAGCAGATGAAGCTGTTGCAGTATTCGTCAATAGAACGACTTCAACAAAATGAATATGAAAAGAAAGGATATTATTTCTTTATTTAGTCGATTATTTTATAAACAGTAAGAATACTATTAGTATCTCAACAAAATAGATACGTCAAATAAACATAATTATATTTTTCGAAAGGTAAAAAAAATTATTATTAAATAATGATATAATTGTTCTTAGTAATATAAAAATTTATAAATATAATAATCTTAGTAATATAATTCAATAAAACTGTTTATTTGTCTACCGAATAAAATATATCGAATGGTGAAAATGAGTATCACTCAAAAAGTAAAACAACTAGTTTCATAGAAATTTCATTGTAATTCAGGAAGCATGTTACCAATGTTATTTAAATTTTCATCATAATAGCAATGATTATGAATTCTTTTGATGTCCCCTCGATATACACTTTTCTGATATCCAGATAAAAGATTTGTTGCTTTTTATCTCTACGTTTATAGCTATTATAACTTTTATTAATAAAAAAACGTCAATATTATTAATTCATCTAGGAAGCGAACACGATGATAAGTTCCATTAAGAATGATCGATATTAACAGAAATGTAAATAAAAGTGTCCTAAAATGCTCATTAGCGGAATATGTAGCTTCCTTTTATTAGAACTTCTGGTAAAAAGCATATTGAAATTACATGGAACTACGCGTGTTATTCTGGGTGAAGTTTAAATAAGTTTTAAAATCTTTTTAATAATATTTGAATAAGTTCAAAAAATATTATACCTGAGATTCTCAAAAATTCTATTCTTCATTTGGAAATAAACTTCATCGAAAGCTTAATGCATTTCAATTAATGTTAGTTAAATACAAAATAATCGAAAGCTTAATGTATTTCAGCAAATTTTCGTTAAATACAAAATAATCGGAAGCTTAATCGAAAGCTTAAAGTATTTCAGTAAATTTTAGTTAAATACAAAATAGTCTATTCGCGCACTTGCAAAATGCCGTTTTTCTGCAACGAATTAAGCAGAAGTTCGTCGTTCCGAAAATTCCAGCGAAAAATAAAAACGAGTCAGAGTCTAAAGGGCAAACGGAGAAAAACGGCAGAGTGTTGCCCAGCAAAGCACCATAAAGTCTCATTGGCTTTAATTCGGTCGTACCCTGCCGGCCACTGGGAGTGATTAATCGTAACGTTACTGCAACACAAAAGCACCTTACCACCAATCATTCCCTACGATGTTTAGAAAGAAAGTCGACAATGTTGCTTAATACGTTCTCATTTAATTAGTTATATTTGTCTCACCAAAAAAAACTATATAAACCGAATATTTTATAAAACACATGCTTATTTTTGAGAAATTAATAAAATTATTAAAAATATTTTATAAATTACATACGTTATGTGTTTCTGTCAAGAAATTCGTATCAGTCAAAAAAGATTCTCAGTTTAATTCTGGATAACTATTACAAATATCTGTATTCCCATTTATTAAAATTCATCGTAAAGGAAAGGAAGGGCTTTCGGTTTATGGCGATGAAAAATTCAGTTACTTTTAAAAGGAAAGGAAGAAGGTCGGTCAATGTTTAATCTTTAAATAGAACAGGATGTACATTCTTATGCCTCCCGTTGTATCTCTTATTAAATCTTGGAAGTTCTTAAGACTTGTCTTTAATTTTTTATTAAGTCCACTTCAAATTGCTGAAAGGATCTGTAGAATCTGCAGATGAAAGTGCATCCGAATCATTTCTGTATATAAAAATTACGATGTTTCTTATTATTAGTTCAAAGATAAATATGTACAGTAATGTTTATCTTTAAAAAACTGCACTTAATTAAGTTAATTCGATTTCGATTACCGATAAGAATTATATGTATTTTTATGCCTAAGAACGGGACAAATATGTGAAAGAGTAAAACGTATAAAATAATTTTTATCATTTATATTTTATAAAACCGGAAAAGCTTCGGGCTTCATATATGTACTGCAATAAATATAGCAAATACTAGGAAATGAAGTGCTTCTCTTAAATCCGCTCATCAGTGTTTAAAAGCGAAAAGTGTATCATCACCCCCGAATATAATCCACCGTGCGCATGCAGGTCAAGTGAAACAAAATGAAACATTTATGAATTCTCGAAGAGCACGTTTATTTCCCTTCATGAATATGCAAGTCCCTCAATATTTTGCGGTACAGAAAACCGGTGACACATATATGTTCTTTTTTTTTTTTCAATCGGTATCGAACTTCTGATTGAAAGCGTCCTCGCTGTGTTGCTGTTTCAGCTGCGCGAGTACACCCTGACCGAATCGTATCACGAAGACGAAGTCGAGGTAGAATTCGTCAGCAATGACAATCTGCAAGCGAACAGCGAGGCTCCCAGAGGAATCGATCCGAACAGGGACCTAAACGAAGCCATAGCCGAAGAACGAAGGGAAATGGACACTTCTAGATACAGGTATGTTTCCTCCACTCCGACCTTTTTCATTCTGTTTTACTTTTTGCTCGAACGAACTTTTTACTTCGATTTTTTTTTTTTGTGAACTTCAACCAGTGAAAAGTCGCGTTTTTTACTGCATATTTGACAAGCGAACTTCAAAATCAAAGAATTACCCTTTTCCCTTTCTTTCTACATGCCCGCATTTTGGATTCCATTATCGAATTTGTTCAAATTTGGATAAGTTAATCAAATCAGTCCAAAAATGTTAAAGAAAAAACTAACTAAACAAAATTTAGATAGTTATCTTTATTGAAATGTAAAATATTTATAATGCCATACGTATTAGTAAAAATCTATGTAATATAGACTTTCAACCTATTATAAAATAATAGATACAATATATATTCCAGAATACGATTATGTATGAACTATAGAATACGAAAATATATACAAAAGATAAGAAGAAATAAGTAACAACCGGACACAAAACTGTATTACATTGTTAAACCTAAACAAAACACAATTATTGCAAATGCAGTTAAACAGCATATTAAATTTTAGATTATTATGTATGCAATTTACCAACAGCGGTAGTTACGTTATCGACACGGTTGTTCTCCCCGTCTTTCGCCAGTGTGTCTGTCTGTCCCTGGCTTTCCGTCTACTTACTTTCAATAAAGCAGTCTTAAATATACCTCGATTAATACAGTCTTCTTCTCTTACAATTACCCATATATTTCAATACATAAAATAGATAATGAAACAAACAGTGAACAAAAGGCGTCAAATAAAACAAACGATAGAATAACAGAAGCATAAGGTATAGTAAAAATAAGTACGATTATTCCTTTTTTAAACCACTCTGAGAACAAAATAAAGTAACTAAAAAAACGTAAAAAAAAAAAAGATCGACAGATATCAAAATCAATAATTAATTCAATACATTATAACTTCAAAGACATAAATGCTAAAGCGGGGAGCACAGACTTTTGCATAACGCATAAACCATATACATAAAGAATTTGATTGGTCCACTGACTCATGCATAAGAAAATGGACCAATGAAATTCCTTATGCACATGCTTTATGCGTTATGCAAAAGTCTGTGCTCCCCGCTTAAGAAACCCAAAACGGAAAAACTACTATTCAAAAGACGAATAATAAAGGAAAAAATGAAGTATATATATATATAAAAGACAATTACAAAAACGGTTGAAACACATTCGCGGATTTTTGTTATTCATGTTTACAATATTATGTCACCTATTTCGCAATGCGTCGAGACATATTCATGAAATCTCACATGAAATCACTTTCCTTTAAACCTTCTTTTTACAAAACTGCCACATTCCGTATATAATACATCTCAATAATGAAAAAATGTTATTAATGCCTCGAGTACCACATTGAGGGCTGATTTTTCCATCTTTTGATAAAGTTTGCCTGTTAGGTAAAAAGCAAGATTACCAAATCACGTGCGCGAATTGCCAGATTTACCTAACAGGTAAAATTTACCGAAAGATGGAACGACCGGATCCAAGACTCGATTGCTACCTTCCCACGACACAAGCAACTGTGTGAATTACGCGAAATGGCCATCGGACACCCTAAGACCGACGCGACGAATGCGGTACCGACACCGATATCGTTGCGAATACGACTGAATCCTCGAGTCACGTTTAATACGCGTCTAACGTCGACGAGGCCTTCGTAACCACAATACTCTGTGGAACACTCAAGGAGTGTGAATCACTCGGCTGGTAGACGAGACACGAGGCACTTCACTTTCTGGGGCGACAGTGTCCGCATCCTCGTGCGTTAATCGTGGTTATTTCAGCTTATCGGCCTGCTAGACGCTGGTTTTACGAGACAAACTCGACGAACCGATAAACGTGGCGAGAATTGAGCACGTATTGCAACAATTTCGTTACCGTAGCGCATCCCAAATTAGTACAAGTTTCGAGTCAATCCGAAAATACTTTAGAAAAAATTCGCACCGTCTGTTGCACGTGTCATCTGCGAGACAAATGTCAAATAACACACAAATAATTAAAGGAAATTGACATAATGAAGTGTTTAAATAAGTCGGAACGGAGCAATTATTATAGAAGGAAGGTTTCAAAATAAACGTTAAAAAAAAAAAGAAGTATTTGATAATGAAGTACGTTTATTGCATGCTTTATGTCTGAATTATTGTAAAAGTGTTTATGAAAATTGTTATAATTAATTTTTCTTTATTTGTCATTTCACGACTTTTTGTCTTTAACACATATTAAATGTGACGTTAAGAAATGTTGATCTTAAACTAAATGAGGTAAAAAATATTTATTAAGATTAAAGTTCTTATAGCTGTTTTTATATGTTTTTATCTTTATGTCACGCGATATGTTAACGATGTTATGCTTTTGCAAATCCAAATATTCCTATGAAATATTTAACATAATATTGTAAACATTGTTTACATTTTTATAAAAAAAGATATGTCTATTTTAATCAAGACACTAATCATCATTTTACTCTCGTTACACAGATTGTTTAAATTTCCGTTGCCTACTTGATTTCTGGAAAATATGTTCACACTTGATATAATCATGGAATGATCATTGTTTCTAACGCATTGTTTTATTTTTAAATAATTTGTTTACTGTATAATTCATATTTTTGCAGTTTAATAATTTTTACGTTGTTATGTAGTACAGTATATTTTATCTATATAATCTGGCTATGAAATAATTCCAAATAAAAGAGAAAAAAGAAAGAGAAAAATCAGTCAATAAATAAATAATTTTCACTTCCAAAGTGTTCTTATTGATTCAATAGATGCCACAGCCCTGCAATAATCTTACAATAAATAATGTAGTAGCTCTCTCTCTCACTCTCTCTCTCTCTTTCTCGTTATTCTTCTTGTATGTTCTTAAGACACTCTTATTCGACATGAGATAAACGAGAAAATACTACCTCGAAAATAAACCAATGGTTCATAAGTCCGAATGAAAATTCCAAAGTTCGAATCAGTTCGTTAAGCTCAGCTGTCTAATACTTTCTCTTCAAGTTTTAATTCCTTCCAAATGTCACCCGGAGGCGAAGCGCTTAAGCTCGAAGATACAGAATAGATAGTAAACGTCTCCCTCTCGAAGATGTAAGAAAGTCGCATAAGTGACAAAAGTATGTATTCAACAGACGCATTTACGTCAAGCGTATTCCATCTTACAAAGAAATTACGATCACAACGTCTACATATCGGCAATTTTGAAAATGGTATTACCAAAAGCTTTTCTATTTCACATTACTTTTTTCCTTGAACAAAAAAAAAGCAAAAATATCTGCGTAGAAAATTATAAACTTTCATGACAGAATGACATCCTGTCAATTTTCTAGTAATATGAACACGCACTGCCGTCAGATACAATAGATAGTTATCGAGAATCGAGAATAAGTCTGCGAATAGGTATATAACGAAAATAATATACCAAGAGAGAGAATAAAATCATACTTTAGATAATGATAGTATTGATTAAAGCTCTTTTTTTTACACACTTGCTCGATTTTGAATCATTGAAATGTATAATCTGATACGAAAGGAAAATAAAGCAAATTACAGTGGTAATATTTTGGATGTTAAAAGATAATATATAATCTAAAAATTGTAATAAATTTTCGAGAATTTCAACTTAAAAACTGCACTATCATGTATTTTGCAATTTACTTACACACGTGTCCACAGAAACTTTTTCATTGCAATGACCAATACTGTCACTTACCAAAGTATTGACCTTTCCTCTCGGGACGCTCTTACTTTCCTCTCACTTTATGAAAGGTCCTGTGACTAGATCCGTCCAGCCTTTCACCACTCTCTTTTATAACACGAACTCGGATCGTTCTTCTGTGCCTTCCAGCAGTGCCCCTTCATGCCCTTACGAGATTTCTCGTCCGTCCCTCTAACATGCACCTTCTCGCTCCATTTCTCTCTTTAACTTTTACGATGGAGAACTCGAGCGAAGGGTTGCATGAAGATCGCGAGTCTTCTTCTTACGATGTCGTCCTTACTCGACACTCGGAAAAATCGCCAGACTTACTCCGTGACATTTGACAATTCCGTATGACATTTACGCGATAATAGAACGAAAATGTCCTGATACGCCTTTAGAAGAAAACTCATCCGATGAAAACACGACTTTCCACTTTCTCCATATCGCCCGGACAATATCTTTCAAGTCTCTTCAATTAGCCCTAATAAAATTACCTACTTTTTATTCCTAATACACACGATAGAGTGTAAACTGTGAATTACTGTTAACACCGTTCGCCCCAATTGCACGGGAATAAAAGTTTAAAAAGAATTTATAGGCTAGTTTTAAAAAACCACTTTCTCTTGCGTAGAAATAAAATTTCTAAATCCAAAATAAAATCTCTTATTTAAGAGATCGTAAAGTAGTAAATAATCATACTAATATTACCGATTCAAGATAAAATTTATATGGCTAAATAGCTTATCAACAGTTCGATTTAATAATGTACGTAATTTAATAACAATCACTATACTATTTTAATTAAAATATAATTATAATTCACCTAATTATAATAATTAGCGTTTCTCTCTCTCTCTCTCTCTCTCTCTCTCTCTCTCTCTCTCTCTCTCTCTCTCTCTCCTTAAAATTCTTACAAAAATTTAAAATTACTTTCCAAAACAGAAATGTTATATGTGTATATGAAAATAACCGTAACTTATACATAATCATTTCTTTTAAAGGAAAACAATTGATGAATATATATAAAAAAATGTAATTTTTGCTTCAAAAAGAAAAGTTAATTGATGGTCACAGAATGTGTATTGTACGCGACGAAAGTAATATTCTCTTTCGTTTTATTTATTAATATTGAACGGAAAAGCCAACCGGAGCCACCCCCGAGCTATAAATGCAATTTATCGCGAAACATAGCTAGTCAGATTGAATACGATGCAACCGACATTGATTATCAATAACGATATTACGCATCCGTAGAAGTCGTATAATCCTCGTCGGTTTGTGCCAATTTAAACACAAATTTATTACTTTATTATGATATTACGTATACCTATGTAATGACGTCTTATGTCTTGTGTACCAATAAATGTATCCACATAGGCAAATGCCATGTAGACTCGACTTCGTAATTATTCATCGAGACGACCATCGGATTATCATAATTAAAAATGATCAAAAATTATGAAGAAATATTTTCAATAATTTAATTAAAGCAATTAACAAATTAATATTCGTATATATACATAATAACGCAAATAATCTATAAGTGTGTGTTGGGTATATATTCTGATCCTCTCTAGAAGAGATTTTTCAATCATGTATACAATTTATATATGTATATTTTAGCTTATTCCAAAGGTTAACGATAGTTTAGATTCTAATATAAAAATCTTGAAACGAAAACATCTAGGTCGTAATAATTTTCGAGTTATAAACGATCAAAGTTGGCTAATGGTATCAGAGTAACATACAGAGTCTGCAAGTTGAGATCCATAACTGCTCTTACAGACGTAAAAATTCATCATATTCAGTCCTACAACTCAAAAAACTTTGTCTTTCTTACGTTCATATTATGTACTCCATAGCAATCACATCTTGAATAAACATTTCATATTTGAATGTCATCACATTTTACTTGTTATAATTCTATTTTATTAATTTCTTTTTTTCTTGTTACTAATACCTACAAAATTAATACCTAGAAAATTCAAAAAATAAAATCAATTCAAATAAATAATAAAAATTACTAAATGTACCCAATTATCTAAATTCTCTGATAATTTATAACAACCAATATGTATATGTATAAATGTAATTATGAACTTAAATTTAAATACAATACAAATTAATAATAAACCAAACTTTCAGATCGCACTCTCACAATTTGAAAATTAAATTGACCTCGAGTTTTCATATTTCAATTTTATAGCTTTGATTTATCACTCATCGATACGATGCATAACGGCGGAATTGTATTACGATGACTACGTTGAACTGCAATATACAAAAAAGCATAAATTATAGGAATGTCCAAAATAATAAAATATAATATTTAAAATAATGCGCGCACATATAAAATAATTACAAATGATTAATTAATTTCGGATAAAAAAGATATCTTTGTAAAATGCAGAGATAAATTTCTATAAAACGTGTTAAACGTACGCACAATGTAATATGTGATTATCCCTCCCATTTAAAATACAATTGAAGAAGTTTTCATCATAAACAACATTTCCAATCAATCAAATGAAATTTCACCATCTAACATTCGTATGTATTCGACGAGCTACTATTAGCAATGCGACGTTATATATTTTTATATAGCTTGTTTCTCTCTTTATCTCTCTATACACACACTAGTTGAATTTTTAAAACTCAAAAGTGCAATAAAAGCTTCTCAACAGCCAAACGGCTTTTTCACATTACATCCGGAGCAGTCGGACGTGTACATGAACGTTGACATCCGATGGCTGATTACGATATTACTTTTCGCGGATGTCCTGATTCGCGACAATTTCTACGATACGTATAGCATATCCGGCGGTTCGCTGTAATATCCGGCCGGAGCTCGCGGTAATGTCAGGCCGACGGAAAACATCGACACTATACGACGGCGAGAAATGTACGAGAGGAGCCTGAAAATAACGTTATAACGCGCCACTCCCTGTTATATCGTCTCCTACGTTTTATACTTGTTTTACTTTACTGGGGCGGACATGCTGGGCGAGATTTTCATGACCTCCAATTTCGATCAAGCTGTCTGACAAAATTGGGAAAACAGAGGGGACATTTTCTCGTAAAGTCAATCGAGCGTCGTACGAAATGCTACAGATGGCGAAAAAATATTTATCTATATAGGAAAAATAGCGACTCCCAAAAAGACCTTGTTTTGAAAAGATAAAAAGAAAGAGTAACACTAGAGGCGATTTTTATGTTAAGTTATATATTTACCGAATTACCGTTTTCAAGTATCTATAATGTGTCATTAGCTGCTGTTATATCTGTTGTTATTATATCTCTTATCAATTAATATATTTATATTACTATTATAATTATATTAACATATTCCATGATTCCTATTGCCAAACAAGCATATTTTAGTTAATCAATCAATGCTATCAATAAAAATCCTATTTGTTGTTTTTTTATTTCATTCCGATATAAACTTAATCTGAATAAAATTCAAACTGACAATCAAAACAAGATAATACTCTTTTGTATTTCTAATTACACAGAGTATATACAAATCACTAGATATTTTGTTCAAGAAAAATTGAAAAAAAAAAAATTATTTTGTTCAATCGAAAAAAAAACCTGGCAAAAAAATACCTTTAGTAGTTTCAAGGCACTTGCATTCTTCGTACCCCTTTCTATATCGCTATGTAACGAAAGCACGATAACTGATGTATTAACCGGTCAAAGCCGTACAAAAGACCACAAACGCCTCGTGAGGGTGATCGAATCGATACACACGATCGGCAGCTGATCGCGTGCACCTTGCGTGAAGACCGACCGCGTTCGCTTTATAGGCCTCTCGTATCCTTATCCGTCCAATATCCGGCTGACGCGCTTGGCTCCGCCAAGATCGATAAAGCTTACGTTCGATGACACTCGAGATCGATCTGTGTAGGGAACCTCCCCCGTTCCCTTCCGCGCATCGGGTAGCCAATCTCTTCGAAACGTTACCGCAGATTCGATTCCATTCAACGCTATCTAGTCACTCGGCAAGGAACGATCGTCGTTTCTGGTAATTGCTATTGTGCCTTCGAGGCTGTCGCTGATACTGCTGCTGCCCTACTTTGGGACGAGACCCTCCGCGATCTTTCTATTTTCCTCTGCTCTTCGTCTTAATAGATTAAATCTTACGACCGGATCATCCTGGTCATTTCCTAGTCCGGGACTCGTGGACAAAGGTCGTTTCGTTACAACAACGTGGCTACAACAACGATATATCTCATTACTGAACAGCCATTGAGCTGATTTCTTCGAAGAACGTAACCAGATATTAATTTTGCAGAAAGCTTGTCGATATAATAAATAAAATTGTGTATCTACTATTGCTGTATCTCTGCAGGATTGTATTGAAAATTACAGAGAGAGAATTAATGTTTATTTTCTAGAAACAGTACTTGTATTTCTGTATTTTATTAAAATTTATTCGATATTTATGCAATAGCGTTATTTAACAAATAATAATAATGTCTTTCTGCAATTATGCATCTTCACATGCAAATTGATTTTGGATATCCCAAAAAATAACATCGATGTGTAACTGCGTATTAGTGATAAAAGCTAAATCTCGTTCAGCAATTTCAATTTAGCTAAAAATTTTTACGCCCGAAGCCACATATTGTGCGCTCCTATTCTCGTTATTATATTCTTTTCATGGAAATAACTTGTAACTGTTTCGATAAAAATTTCTATTAACGGCACGGTTTTTCTCTCTTCGTCATCATCAATACTTTATGATATTTTGTGAAACAAATGACAAATAGGTATGATATCAATACATATGACCGCACAAATAAACAAATTAATAGTTTAGCAAATTGTTGATGGCGCGAGAAAATGGAGTAAAATACTAGATTAAAAATAAAAACAACGCTACGCTTTTACGCATGCATTCAATTTCGCATATGATGGCCATTAAAATATACAAATAACATATACAATAAAATAGAAAAGAAGAAATATGCTCCATCATTTATGTTATTTCAGCGAGATTTTTTTTTTGCCAATTGTATCATTAAATTTATTTCTGTTTAAATGTTAGAAACGAACGTCAAAACGTATTGACATTATAATAAACTCAATTGCGAGCGTATTCGAATTTAAGCTGAGTAAAACGTTGAAAAAGATTATTTTGCTCAGTTTAAATCTTTGACCGAAAAATGATGATTTTCCGTCAAAAATCCGTCAAACTATATTGTGCAAACTTGTCAAAAGCCATGTTACACTCGACGGCTATCGTATCGTGTGGGTGAATATTTGCGTACCGTAACAAGGAGATCGAGAGAAAGAAAAGCTGTTGTATTATGAGATCGACAGAACGCGAAAAGTTATATATCGATTTAAAGCCAAAAATAGTCTGCATTCTTTTTCGTTATCATTTCCCTGCTTTCCTTACGAAGCAAGAAACAACATTCAAAACCCAAAGAATAATATCATATCGTATCATACTATACTATATATGTATAAGAATATAAAACTGTCAGCGGAATCATTTAATTTAAAAGTAATTGGACGGTTTGGGAATGAAGCTTACCACACGTTTAAAGAATAATACACGATACGTTTAGCAAGCGTTGTAAAGCTGTGCAACTTCACAGATTCCCGCGAATTCAATAACGCTAAACTCACGTGTGCGTTTACGCCTTTCGCGCAATCATAAAGTTAATTACCGGAGAATGATAGCCACACATACAGACCGCAAAAGGTATGCACGACCGCGTAAATCCCCATCGCGCAAACGTGGCTATATGGTGATGCCATTTGTGAACTGGCATGCGGCACGTTCCAATGAATTTACTGCGATAAACGGAGAGAGTGAGTGTAACAAGAAGTAACTATAACGAACGACGTGCCTAGGCGGTATCGCCCGTTGCATCCCTTTTGCCTCTTGCCTTCGCCAGCGAGACGGTGAGTCGCGAACACGCGGCAATCGTAATGCGCCCGGTAATTTATTTTCCGCCACCGGCAATTTATTTTCACGCGCGCATTTTTCAGCGGCGCACGCGAGATGAAAAAAACCAAACTGAAATTCGTTCGCCCAAGATGCTCATTTCGTCCGAAAGATAGCCTGCCTCTGCGTATCTTAATCTATCAACGTCCAATGATGTGCTGAAATATTTACGACGTTATCGCAATGAATAAACTCTGTCTCTCTTTCTCGAAGGTGAGATTTCCGGTGTATTTTAAACACGCATGCACATGTATATAAAGGTATATATGCGTGCACGCGTGTGTGACATGGTATTCTCTAGAACATTTTTTCATATCTCGCATGAGCTCTGTGATAATCCGCGCGAACGGACTCACGAAACAGTCTCTGCATAATCCAAAATGTAAATGCTATTACTGCCGTAATGTTGGAAAATCTCCACCATACTTTCCACTCATATTGAGCAATATTATGTATCTCTTGAATATTCCCGGAAACCCGAGCTGCTCTTTTTTCTGGTCTTGATTGCACTTTGGATTTTCCCCGAGTTATACAACTAACACGAGCGTACGTGGTGCGGCGCAGGAACGCGAATAATTAATTTATAGCGAAATAAGCCATCCAAACGAACTAAAAATAAATTATTCGCAGAAAAAAAAACTCGTTACGAAATTCGCGATATCGTAATTTACGTTTCATATCCGGTTAGAAAAATACATCGGTAAAAGTAACGGTTTATAAAATAATGCATATTATGCATATCGCAAACAAATACGTAACGAGGTACAATGGAACTAAAATTCGGGATCAACAACGAAATGCATGCATTAACGCTCAAAGTCCCCCTGCCGTCAAATGCAAGCGCATTAGCGCGCAATTAATTCACCGGCGTCCATTGTATCGAGTTCTCCCGCGTATTAAGTCCATCGCTCGTAAATTCCAGCAAAGCACGACGTTAAAATAAATCATTGTGTCGTTAAAATGTTGCGATCGACATCCTCATATAGGAGTGCAAATTATATACCGCGGCGATAGCGTTACATATTAACGTTACGTCATTATTAACAGTCCGCTTGGCTTGCGTTTGACAAAACTTCAGAATACGCACGTGTATAACTTTTTCTTCTTCGCCACCAAAAAGTCATAAAATGACTACGATTTCGTACGGAGTCTAACGACTCACAATACGTTTTATCACCCGCGATAACGGCGAACACTTCGAGCTCGTTATTTTGGGTCTGCTGAGGCGCGATGGCAACAAACATGTTCTTTTCCCACTCGAAGAATGGAAATCGATATGAAGCAAGGAGCACGCAGTAAAAAGAACCCCTCAAACAAGCCGATATATATTATTGTTCAGGAAATGGAAAGACTCGTAGAAACTCGTGTTTCTCTCTTTGATTATTGGCGTTTCTTTTAAGAAATTGAACGCCTCTGGTCGGAAATACTGTATATTAGCCATTTCTGCTAATTTCTTTTAAAAAAATTGATTAGAGAAGTTATATCTCAGCTTTCCGCAAAAGATGTTCTCTTGTTACGAAGTAAGGTAATAACGCTCGAAGACAATTTCCTGTGCTTCTCCCCACGCCTATAACTACACTGATTGCCAACAACTATATACTGTTTACCCTACTTCGCCAAACTTCCTGTAGACGCGCGACGTGACCATAATCGACGTAGACGACGATGTCATTACACAAACCCGGTAGGGGTATAACGAAGATCGAGTTGAAAATGTCGTCGATTAGATCCAAGTATAGCTCTATTTCCTTTCGATTGTAAAATTCCACGAGTCATTCTACACCTCAGGCACAACGATTCAATTGTTGACACTCGAATGTTTAGTTGGACGCAACTCGGAAGTTGCATTCGCACAGTGTTAAAACGATATAGACTTTCCGTTCGCAATCAGGCAGCAAGTTTCGCAGAGATTAAATAAGATTCGTGCGTTCGTTTAGACTTTTCGGTTAACAGCATAGAATAATGGTAGGTCAATTTAATTAAAAAGTTATGGCGACCTATAAGCTCGGTTCTTAGCTTAGCGGCCAGCCGCTTGGAACTTCCTAGAGGAATATTAAACCGTAGGAAAAAGTAAACTTATGCTGGATCTGCATACATGCAAATTATCATGCAGAAAGTACCATTATGCTAAACATGCGCTGCGCCGGCGTATTTTTAATACCAATGAGAGAATACTATCGGTATTATACATGACTTATAGAATTACATTCGGGCAATGAAATTATTAACGAAATATTCTTGATAAATGAAAGCATATATGGAATTATTTTATCTTATCTATCTGTCCGCTGCAAGTGGATCGATGAAATTTGTAATTAGAGGATAACTGAGATAATTAGACAATTCCAGTCTCGTAGCTCTGCTGCGGACTGATATGCACCGATTGCATATGCATTGCCTACATATTGCAAAGCGTAATTGTTTAATTGGGTCACAAATTACAATTGGAATTCGCAATTGCCATACTTAAACGGAATTTTCTAATCGATTGCGTTCAGAATTGCAAATTTTTGTTACGAATTGTTATAGTAATTTAATCGCAAACATCACGGACCAGTAGTGCCAGTTCTATCTCTGCACCGAGAGACGTGGGCTTCCTGTATCGAATGAGAATAAACGTTTTCGATGAAATCTCGTTGCGCGCGAATACATGAAGAACGATTTCTCCACGGCTGGCAGAATCGTCAGAGAAAAAAGAGAAAAAGAAAGGGAGGGGGGGAGAGGCGAAGCACGGTGAATTTCTCCCCCGCGTGAAACGCAAGTTTTGAAACTGCTGTCCAACAACCCCTTGATTCTGTCTCTCTTATGTGTACCACATGCCAACCGTAAATCAATTCTCGAAATTGTTTTCGCGCGCCCACACGCCTCCACTCAGCTCGCTAAATTCGATTCATTGGAGTGCACGTTCCGGAGAGAACTGCGACGATCACTCGTATAGACGGTTCATAACGAACAATCGATTTACCCTCGGTGAATTCGCGTTACGAAAATCGAAAAAGTTTCTAAAGTAATGTTGTCTAATTAAAACATTAACGAACAACAATGAATATTTGGAGATTAAAATAAATTACTATATACTAAAAAAAAAATTTACTAAATCTTAATACATATTTCTTTAAATAGTACTAAGTAAACATTTATTTACAATAAATAAATATTATATTTACTCAATAAAAAAATGATAGTTAAATTAAATTAATGGTTTTTTATATAAAATAAATATAAATAAATATAAATATAAAAAATTATTTTTTCAGTACAATAAATTTCCTTCATACTCATTCCCTACAAACTTTTAAGAAGGGAAAGGATAGTAGAATTTTTTAAATGTAAATCTCCAACAAAAATAGCACTCAATAGATACTAAAAAAACAAATCTAATAATCTATAATATTAAAAGTCTATCTTCGATATTATGACCGCAACGAATTTTTGAATATTGTCTCGGGAGAGTATCGATTTCTGTTCGATCAATCTGTCCATGTTAATATCTCGGAAACTATTAAAGTTAGACGAAAAATTGAAAAAGATCCTTCGATGGGATTACTTTGGGATGATTTTTACTGTTATAGAACCGTACTCATTTCCTATAAAATTTTGAAGGAAAAAGAGATGATTAAATTTTTCGATGAGTTTCCATCCAATACTTTTCCGATTTTTTAAAATTCGTTGCGGTCATAATATCGAAGATAAATCCTTAATACCAAAGGTCATTCGTTTTTTCAAACATCAAATGCTATTTTTGTTGGATATTTATATTTGAAAAATTCTAGTATTTCTTCCTTCCTTAAAATTTCACAGAGGATGAATACGGTTCCATCACACTAAAAGTCATCTCAAAGTAATCCTGTTGAAAGAATTTTTTTTCATGTTTCATGTAACTTTAACAGTTTCCGGGATATCGGCATGGACAGAAATCGACCACTCTGTTTCAATTAATATACCTACAAAAAAAGAAAAAACATAAAATGATATAAGTACATACGTTTAATGTTCCTTACTATTTATCGTTCTAGAGATCTTAATATTTATTATCATATTTAAAAATGTAATTAAATCTGTCTAGATACAGTGTATATATCTTTCATGTTTCAATCATATGAATATTTTTTCTCGAATAAATATTGCTTTTCGCAAGGATCACATATTATTAACATATGGTGGTTATATGCGAATTTATCTCTCTCATTCGTTTGCCATTATAATTGAAGCGTAAGTTGTAACGTTGCTGCAATTGTATTGGTTGAATTAATTTGTCGACAAATCGACTATATGAGCGTGGACCATTTTTATTATTAACGAGTTAGCGAATTTTATTGTCCTGGGAATAATTAATTAACAACTTCATCTCGCGACGCGCAGACATTACTCCGGCTTTATACAAGTAATGCATACATGTTCAGCAAATGGGGTCCGACAAGTTCAGAGCGCCACTAATACCTGGCCAGTTCCATTTAGTAATTGCTACCTAACACGCTCGTCCAACTTATTACTGTCTAGGCGCTGTCTACACTGTGGCGTTCCGCTGCACCACATCGACCGACTGCATGTATATTCATCGAGTATTGATTGCGAGCGTATGGACGGGACAGTAATGGAAATTCCATCGATTCGTATTAAAGCATTCGATACGTTCGATCCATCAAAACATGCGCATCGAAACAAGAACAATTGTATGGGAATGACATTAACATAACCAATGATATTAATGTTAATAATCGTGGAGTACACACTGCGTGAAATTATCGCATATAGCGGTATACCTTTAATTGCACCGCAGTTAATTACAGAAGTTTCGAAAATTTCGCGAATTTCAATCTCTGAATTCCACGGCCCTTTAACTAAATTCTCAATTTCCTTTATTTTAATTAACTAATTTATATTCTCTGCGCTATTCTAATTTAAACTCTCTGCTCTTGTCTGAAAACATCCGCAGTTTCTCGATTTTCCTCTCAATCTCGTCTTTTAATTCTCTGATAATAGATACTGGAGCACGACCGGCAGTGGCCAGCAAGTCGTGACGGACATTCCGCGAGACAACAAGGCGGCGATCATCAACAGCATCGCCACGTCGTACGCTCTGCAGAGACCGAGGTACACCGCGACCGCGATACCGCGAACATCGAAGGCCGTCGTTGACGGTAAAACGAGATACAGCGAGACAGGGAAGTCCGACTGGCCATATTACCAGACGTACAGGCAAACAGCAGAGACGCAGAAGGCGCAAATCTACGAGGACATACAGAGGAAGATTGCTAACGTGTCGAACGTGTCGAGTATGGGCTACTCATTCGTGAACAACGTGACCAACTTGGCGGATCAGCGCCAGCACAGATTCAGGATGAAACATCATGGATTGACATCCAAAGGCAAACGAATTAGAACACGTAAGTGTAACCAACATTTTCAAATATTTCATCTTGAGTTACTCCTAACTGAGTTTTATAATAGTTTTAATAATATATCACTTATAATATATATACGTATTGGAGATTTGTTTTTTTATTCTTGCACTAAACTGCACTGTAACTTTTTTTCTCACTTTCGCCAAATATCAAACATATACAGGGTGCCCGCAATGTAAATGTCAAAACTTCGGGAGCGTATAGAGAATCGATAAACTAAGAAAAAAAAGTTTTGTAGAGATATGCTCGTTTTTGCTTTGTTTTTGTACTTCTTTGTTACTTATTCATGTTGTATTTATTCGCTTGCTTGCAAAATTTTAAATATTGTTTAAAATGTTTAAAACGTTTTTGCAATTTTCTCTCTCCAAAACGAACCAAAAACGAGTACATTTCTACAGGATTTTTTTTTTCTTAGTTTATGCATCCCTTACACACTACCGAAGTTTTGACATTTAAATTCCGGACATCCTATATACCATTTCATTTCAAGTTTTAAAAATGCACACTAATTCAACTACAAAACACAGACCTTTGGACGTAGCATTATCGGATTCGAGCATAACATTATCCAATTCTATTCAATTAGTTTAGAATAATATTATCTTGCAATGCCAGCTTCTGCTCACATAGCAAAATATAGTGAAATGATATAATTTATCAAGCGTAATACTTTATATCGTTAACGCTATCGATATCTATTTGGTCGTTCTCCACTAAACCAGCGAATAGTTACGGAGATGATTCAAAATGTTTTTCGAAACCTTCGTAGAACCTTCGCTTTTGCTATCTAATCGAGCCTCTAATTAACTCTTTAAACGACACGGTGCACGGAAGGTCCGGACAAACCCTCGGTGCATTTTTTTTTATTGACGGTAGCTAATGCAAAAGCCGAGCGCTCTCAATAGCCATATTTCCCGCGTAAATGATCAAAGCACGCTTCCGCGCTCTTCCTCTCCCGCTCGCACCCTTTCCCCGTCTCACCCATTCGCGTTGTGTCCTCCACTCTATATTTTCTACCTCGCGTTTACCCGCTGTTCCGGTTTCCGTACTTCATCTATGTAGATTTTTCTTTGTGTGTGATTCTTACATACACACAATACATTGTTCGAGCTGATAATAATTATCAGATTACAAAATTATTAATTTAATATCGAGATTCGTCTGGCTTTATCACATTTCAATTCAGCTCAAAAAAACTTATCCTCAAAAATATGGTCACGATCTTAATCGAATCTTCAAATTTTCAACCAATTGTAAACTAGATTATCTCAAGATATCAAGTAACTAAATTCTTCGAAAGGAACTTTTGTATCTTTTTCAAATTTTGTAGAGGCATTCTATTTGAGCGAAATTTAAATCTAGAAAATTTCCTCGATTTTCATTGCGGTCACCTATTCCGAAGATCACGATTATTATCTACCTCGAGAATTTCCCTGCATGTAGCAAGATTAGACATGAACTCGCTCATCCGCTTGAGCGGAATAATTGCATTCGTGATTTCAGGTGCACCGAGAGATTGCAAGATCGGCGAATGGGGCCCGTGGAGCGCGTGCAGTCGCAGCTGCGGGGTGGGCGAGACCCAGAGGACGCGGAAAGTCACGATAAAGCCGCGCCGGGGTGGCGCACCGTGTCCGCCGCTGAAGGAAACCAAGTGGTGTGGTAGCGTCAATCCGTGCTCGGAGAATAAACCGATCGTCGACTATCATTGGTAGTCATCGTCCGCGTCGGTCCCCTTCCACGAACACGTGTACCAAAGTGACTCGCTCACGGACGAAAGGTCGTGTAAGCCAAAGACGGGCAAGACGAGCGAGGAGTGACTTATGCGAGAAACGCACGCTGGGACGCGAATATGATGAAATAATTCAATGAATGGAAAAATTAATACAGACTGGAGAAGAGAGTATCTTTTTTATATATCTCTCAGTACATATAGTCACCGCAACATGACTAGACGTGTATTTATGGGACATGCCGGGTGTCCCATTTAGAAAAAAACAAAATAACATCTCTGCGTGATTTGACAATATGCGTTACACGAAAATTCATAAACAATATCTGATATTTTAAGATAAAAGAATTAGTAACTGTTGCAGCGATTACATTGGCATCGGACGATAATACCGTGTGCATTCACACAGATATGACTGTAATGACCATGCATAGCGAAATTTCGCGTAATTCCGTTGCTATTAAATCCCGTTTGATATAATGAGTGACCGTGACGAGAAAGAGCGTCGAGTCATATAATCGAACGATATAATACATTTCATTACAATTAGTATATATTCGCAGCCATTACATATTTTCGCAAACAAGCGGAGAAGCATTATCACATACGGCTGCTTTATTTCACTCGCTCGCATTTATTGTCGTTTGATGTCACGTTCGTCGTGCGATACGTATAGGTACGTATCGCTTGGACCGCGAATATTGAAAACACAAAGATTGCCAAAGAGAAATTCGAATAGCTGACTCGCGTCGTATCGCGTTTCCGCGTGTATCACTAAAATGCGTTTGAGGCTCGATTTTCACTCCGAGCGCACGGCGTTTCGATCTTTTTTGTTTTCAGAATAATTGAACAATCGGCATTGTTTATTGAATTTGTTATAGCGAAGTTACAGCAAAAATGAAAAAAGCAAAAAAAAAAGCTAAGTCGCAAAAAAAAGTAACATGTATCTACTTATTGTTAGAATATTCATTTTGCACAAGTTGAATTATGGAATATCATACGATGATTCGCATGAAATCATGGAATATCATGATGAACCGCAAATTTTATCACAAATGATAAAAAAAAGTTAATTAAATATATTTTAAAAAATACATCTTCAAAAGTGTCAAAGATATTGTAAATTCCCTTAATTTACATATTAATTTGACATATCATGATATATCTTTATTCAGAATGAAGTTAATCCTCAACTTTATTCAAAAGCGGATTTAACGATGGTCGGGATGAGGTAATAACATACTTTTGCACGCGATCGAAAAAAGAAATGAACCTTGGCATAATTAGAAAATTGACCCGACTTTCCGGAAGAAAAACGTTAGGTGCAATTAAGCTGACAGTTTAATCGCCGGTACAAATGACGAACCACGTTACGAGTGCGGTGATCGGCGATTTGCACGTTTAGGTGCGAGAATTTCTCGGTAAAATTTAACCATCGCGTGCAGCACCGGAATATCCGCTGAGATTAAGCCGGCGTTTCCGAGACGTACTACATTACCTAAAGCAAAGTTTTTATTAACCCGCTATTTTCCATCGCGGAACGAAAACAGTCACGTACAAAATTGACAATCGGATTTCTGAAATAAGATTAATAACAAAATTAATTTCTAAATTAAACCTTGATTCTAGAATTCATCCTTCTTTAATATATTTCGGTTTATTAGTTTATTATATTTTAAAACTCTATTTAAAACCCTTAGCTTGTGTCTCTCGTCATAACATCACTGTCAAAAATGTTTCTTTTCAAGAAATTCGCGAAAACATTTACAATTTCGAAACGTTGTGCAGTGATCAACAAATTAAAATATTTCGTGCGAAAGAAGAGTAAGATCGATGCCTGATAGGATGTATCGGATAAACGTCAGAGCGATTTTCAGCACGAGATGCGCGTTCGCATAAAATCCCAGACAATGTTTTCGCGTGGGGATGTTTTTCGCAAAGCGTCTCCTCGCTCGACGACAGCATCGACGAAGGATATCGTATAAAATGGGAACCTGCAGACCGGGTTCTGTTTTTTCTCCATCGTCATCGAGAGTGCTGCATCTCTCTCTCCCCCCCTCTCTCTCTCTCTCTCACTCTCTCTCTCGTCTGTCTCTTTCTCTCTCTCTCTCTTTCGTGGCGTGGTAGGGAAATTTTTACAAAGATATCACATCAGGTACGTCTTAGGTGAGTGTATTATATCTTAGGCATAAATTTAACAATAATAATTAATAACTAACGTCTAATCGTTAATTATTAGTACCGTATATTAATCGCGCGACGCAGAGCTCGGCGTTGTTACCCGACGTGTTGCGAAAAACCTCTGGGAAAAAAATCTATAATTATAAGAACGAACGCGTGCGAAAAGCACTTGCTCTGATGGATGGATTTAAGGGTGCAACGCTGAATTCCGTATGCGATGTATGTTGACGCACGGCTTGTCCTTCATGTCTAGCGTCCATGACCGCTATTCTCGTCGAACGTTTAGTATTAAACGCGACCAATCGTGAAATTTGATACGATTACCTAATTAAATTAAATTAAAGTATAGTCTTTTTAATTTATCTAATATGAGAAGAACGGTGAACAAACGAGGAACAGTCAATCTACACGCAAGTGAATTGTATAATTGCATTTAGCACTAAATGAGCGACAAGGATAAAAGCCTATATAGCTAAAATATTTATAACTCTGCACAACTTTTTATTTGAATTAAAAGTATTAATTTCAACAGGAAAATGAACTGTGTCCGTTACTGTGTGTGTGCTGCTATAATTACATATTGTGTAAATATTTTTCATTAATGTCAAGCGTGACGTAATAGTAATGATTTCCCTGCTGCGTTTTGGCTCCCGCAAACCACGAAATAAGCATGCTACGTGAAAAAGAATGGTAAATATAGAGCGGAAAATATAGTATACTATACAAACTCGCATACTGCCGCATATAATATCTACATCCCACTGTAAACTGATACGAAAGGCCAATCTTCGCGATAGTAACGGATAAACATGGGGAAAGCTCGATTACGCGTAAAAATTTCCAAAATGCAAATTGCCGTGTGGTACTGTAACGTAATAGTTTCCACAATGATCTCATACCTCTCAGAACTCCTCTTACTGTATTTTAAACGATTTTCAATAAAGATACGAAAAATCCGCACATCTTGGACAATACTCATATAAAATAAGATATATCGTTTTTATACAAATACAATTTCTGCTCGTGCTAACAAGTAAGACCTTTTTTAAAATTCCGAGCTATTAAAGGTCTTCATGCGAAACGTAATCTCATAAATGGAAAAGATAGTTAGAAAGCTCTCGCACGATGGAAATAATAGTTGCCGGACGAAACTGAATGTAAAAACGAAATGACCATACCGTGGTCGAAATTTTCTCGAAGGAAAGAATAGGATTTGTCAAAAGGTCCTTCGTTAAAATTACCACAGTTTCCGACATTACACGCAAGATGTACCGCTATTTAGCCTATATGGTAATCTTTCAAGCGCGAATACAAGAAGCACATGACGGGAATAACATTAATTACAACGTCACTTATGACGTTTTGGTATTATGTTCAAATCCGATCGCGATATAATTAGCGGCTGCGATCTTCGCCAAAGAAAATTCCTCGAAAACCATTGTTGGCGGCGGGAGCCGCGCGCTGTTGAGGTAGAATATCAAGCCAGACTAATCCCCGAAACTGGAAATCAAGCCGATGTATTGTAAAATCTATCGTGGAACAATACCGCACAGCGATAAGAGAGCCGCTTTTCATTTCTCGGTGTATATATAATACACACACACACACACCACACACACCCACACACACATCATTATACATATATATATGTATAGGAAGGAGGACCGAGCCGTTGCTGTCTCGCAGTTAGATGCATTAAGGATAAACGTTTTGTAAACTAAACGAGAACGCTTTCGTGACACGAGAGCTTCTGTGACATGGAAAGAGGAAAGGAGTGGATATGCTTGAAATAACGATGCAAATAAATTCATGGATAAAAGTGTTTGAGTTTGATGCGCTTGGTTCGATGCAACTGAATCAGAAAATTCACTTCCACCAGAGTTTATAATAATAATAATTCGAAATCTTTTCTTTATCCTGGTTTAACAGTATTCGATCGGAACTTCACTCTTTTTCAATAATCTGAATAACACAAGTACTTATGTATAAATGCTTTGAATATTATATCTAATTGTATTAATTATGATAACTCAATTTTTTTAAGTAATTTGTGCACAGTACACAATTCACGGTCTATTGTTTACAGAAAGAACGATAATTACTCATGATTATTATGCAAATTTTGTTTTCCATAAAATATTTCTTCGATACCATATACAATATAAATGCATTTTCATCCCTTCCTTTTTCACGCGTTACCGGCGTTACGTGACAATGACAAATCAATGACAGATCAATGAAGGAGTATGTGGAGTGCCACGATGATGATTCTGTACAAGTCACTGTGCATTCTAGCCATAAGGATAGCCGATAGGACTAGCGATTAAGCCAAAGCATATGTAGCGATGTATAACACATAAGTTTATATTACATAATAAAATGTGTCGAGGAAATAAGCGGGCTCCCTTCTCGATCTTCGAATACATAATATTTTTCACTTGCGACGTATGAATGGTATTCGTATATAATAAAAGTAGTAATTATTTCAGGAATCGTGTAATCCTCTCTCTTTGTCGTCCATCCTTTTAATATTCACAAATACCACCATGTGCAAACCTCTTTTCCAAAAAAAAAAAAAAAAAAAAAA
>NW_017275576.1:592433-606820 GCF_001594065.2 Cyphomyrmex costatus | reverse complement strand
ACTACTGAGTTTGCTATCAAAATATAATATATCTTATAAATATTTTTATAAAATATAATAACATAATAAATATTTTTAACTATATATATGAAAAATATAACTACAAAATTAATTGCAAAAATTGGAGATACATGATAACGAGTGTATTAGAGAAATCCTTGGAATCAAATACTAAAAGATGTGCCTCTTACTTTTACAGATTGTTAAAGAATATTTACGACAATCTTTAAGACACGATAATGATGATAATAACAGCTATTATTGTTATATTACTCAGCTGAAACAGCTCGACGAGATGAAAGCCACTGCTATAAGTATGCAATTACATTGTAGTAAGTATGTAACTACGCCGGAAGTAAGCAATTTCGAGTCAAATTATGGAGTCAAACGAGTTCTCCATCTCTCGTCTACTATTTTCCATCCCTGGTCCCATCTCACTACCGCATCACCGCCATGGTAAAATGGTGATAGTTCGCAAATTCACGCTTCGAGGAAATCAATCGTTATGAAGATAGCATTCTCCCCTTCCCACTTGCATTACAACCATTTAACCGTGTTATTGTGAAATTTCGATTACTTTCTTCCCTGGGTGTGCAAATTCCATATACATATATCGTACGCAACTTGGAAAAAGTACTTTCGAACAAAAAATTGCAATGCGATTAATTTTGCAGAGTGTCAATGAGAAATTTTTCTAGTCAAAGAATATATATTTTTAAACATCTACAAAATACATTTATCGCGATTAAAGTCAAATTTTTTCCTATAACGTGAAATAATATTATATTTGCGAAGTTCGCTGATTGGAAATCACGCCAATCGAAGATTATATAAAATATGGACCGGTATTTTCATTGTTATTTTAAATTGTCATTTTAAAATCATCTTAAATATATCTTAAGATACTATAATATGAATCTGTGATTAATTTATGATCTTAAATATAAAAATCGTTGAAAATCAGCTTCCTAGCGTACTTAAAATAACAAATGCAAAGAGCCAAAACAGCCAAAAATATTGTTATCAGTTTTCGTTGAAAAATCCATTTTTCACAAGTAACTCTTCTCGCTCGCCGTAGCGACTGGTGGCATCAATCGAAGCGTACGCAGTGCAACGATTCTATTCATCTTTCACTGCTCTCAGCATCTTACTCGACGGACTTGTTTCTCCTTACTCCATCACGTTCCTATCTTGACAAACCCTACAAGTGGCGGTAAACCCTGAAGAGAGGCACGGTAAGTAGGTAAGCGGGATAGGTACATAGATCGCATTCAATCCTGACTGCGTACTCGACTCTTCTCTTTATTTTCTAGAATCTTCAATTTCCTACCATGTCACCGTATGCACTTTGTTATGCTGCATATTTTGCGGAGGACCAAGTTACCGAGGAGCAACCGCCTCTTCCTCTCTCCCTCTCTCTCTCTCTTTCTCTCCCCCCTCACTCCCTTCCATCTCTCTTTTTCTTTCTGTAGCTTTCCTTCTCCTTAGTTGTTTGTCGTTCTTCTATCCGTGTGAAGTGAACGCTCGGGATAATATTTGTTGAAAGAAAATACCGAAATAAAAATATGTCGTGCTAGATTCTCGAAGTCAGCACGACATATTTTCATTTTTAATTTTTTAGTATTACAAATGCGGAACTATTGTTGATTTTTATAAAGAACTGTAGAACTATGAAAAGTGCTACTGGAACTGTTGTAATTTTTTTTTATATCGACAGAATGCCGTGCTAGCTTCACAGATCCGAAATAAAGATACTAAGAACCCGTCGCGCGCAGGACTTTCTTACGACAATTGTACTTGCTGCCGCTTCTGTTACTGATATAGGTATATGATTACAGCACAAAATGTTGTTTATTGGAACGTTGTTTATGTGCAAACGGAATATTTCGGATATATAACTACTCTATGAAGCCTCTCGAAAATTTTATTCAAGATTTATGTAACAAACATTACATACTAATTAAAAATGGAACAACTAATATGCGATTAATTTGAAGACAAAAATATCCAGAATAATAATCCGTAGCTCCTTATCGACTAGACAGTCTTCAAGAAACTACAGGCGGCACTAATAATCGTCCCGCTGGGACGATTCTACCCGTTCGTTGTTATCACGCAACATTACCCCAAGATAAAGCGTTCGACGCAGCGATGGCAACGACGCTGCTGCAAAATTGTATAGAAAAGATCGTGAAAGTAACAATCCAATGTCATAATAATATAATTTTCTTTTCACATCGAATCGTACTAGCATAATTTTATATAATATCTTGTTAAAAATTTTATCAACATTTTATATATATCAAGTATCTTAATATTTACCATTAAACCATCTTCTAATTAAAAAATTAAATCCTGGCTACAAAATAATCAATAATAATTTATGTAACAAACATTACATACTAATTAAAAATATATACTGCAATACTTTATATATGTATAAAAGAAAAGTAATAAAAATAAAATGAGAAGCATTAAGAACTATGTAGAAACTAATTTCTAATGTTTCTTTCCAGTCGCTCACTCTCTTTAAAAACCGGTCAATTGTACCGATAATCCTTCCCCCGAGACCTAAGTTTAGCTATTGGGTCGAAGCTTTGGTTGTTATCGCGCAACATTACCCCGAAATAAAGGGCGATGCGTTTGGCACCGAACAACAGAGGACGATACAGGATGGTATAAGAGGTGAGTACAATACCTAGAAGGCATGTGATCTCGCAACCCTCTTCAGATAAGGATTAGGTAGCACCAAACCTCCCTTCAGTATCACGGAGCTCGTGAATCGACAATATGTAATGTCGCTGCATGAGAGTCACACACAAATACCACGCATCGCATTACGTATGCCAAAGGTGCACACCCCCACTATTGCAGGGTTGAACGTCTTAGACGGCACATAAACGATGCCCAAAAGCCGCATACAAACCGATAAGATCAGCTCGTTAACGGATCAGAACTTTATCCCCTTTTCAAAAATCGATCGTGAGTGAGTATACTCATATTATAATTGTAGGAAAATTTCAGGGTTAACGGTAAATATCACGTAGTCGATGGCAAACTCTGTTTATTCTTATATATTTTTATGGAATAATCAAATATTGATTTTATAAAATGGAAATGAAAGAAAATATGTGCGCAAACGTCAGAATATTCGTCTTTTAATTTTTAAATTGTACATTAACTACAACGCTATTTTTATTAAATATTGAAATCTTTAATTAAACGATATTAGTTAAATATAAAAAAGTTTGACATAAATGATTAATTTTTAATTTTTGTAATTAGCAGTGACGGTATGTTTAAAATTAGACGTATATATTATTAAACGTATTCAGAAGTAGATATTGAATGTATGAAGTTGGCATCCTTACTCGTATTTATATACCTACTAATTTGCAGCTAGTTAATATCTATAATATTTATAACTGAGCTTTTAAGAGAAGAAAACAAAAGACTGCGAACTATGCAGAATAAGCGATGGATTATCTATGCTGATAAAATCAATTTATATCATGATTTGCTTGAGACTCTCATTAAGTATTTGTGCACTTAAGCTATTTATACAACAGAATAATATAACTTGTACGTATGCGGTTTTAATAGACATGCGAAGAATGATGAATTCAAAGTTTTAAAAATAATATATCTATCGTATGTGTGTAATATTTTAAAAGACATTCAAAATAATTGTACACTTATCAACGTATAGTATATAATATACATTTGCTTATTAAAAGTAAACCCAACGCAGAGCGCGCATATACATTAAATTTAAAAGTTAAAAGCCATTAAAGTTACGCCGTTAATAAATCAAGCTAGAAATTTTTTATAAGCGTATTGTTTTGACTCCCGCAAAATTATTTCGCGTATAACAGAACATAATAAAGTGTCAACGAAGTAGAGTCCGGCGAGTCTATAATAATGAGGGGATAAGTCTGCGAGTCGGGAACGAGCGCACGTAAGATCGACCGCAGTCAGTCATAATAGAGATATTACCTGGAGGGACACGTGCGCCCGGTTAGAAACGAGGATAGCCGGAGAGGTTCATAAAATTAATAACCCATAAATTTCTGGGAATATTGCCGGGAAAATTACTCCGACATATATTACCGCGTCTCCGACCGGTTAACTCTTGGCATCTTCCATCCCGAAACTCCGTATTGTTTTGAAGATGGGGAGAACGTTCGGCGTTTGGCACGCCATCGTCGTTTACTTCATCGATTGAACACAACGAAATTAACGAATTATTCCGTTTAGCTGTCAATTTTTATTTACACCATGCACACACACATAATATACACACGGATTCATTATACGAATGGTCGACAGTACCCCCAATATACTCCGTTTCTGTGACAAACGTTACTTTGACCGAGAGGGTAGGAAGGAACGCGAAAGACAATATTTATTCAACAAATAGGGTGACACATACCACCGTTTCACACAACATGCATCGATTACGGTCGCATTGTTCTAAAGGTCTCACTGCGTCCAATCAAACGTTGCACAAGCATTCAGTGCGTTTCCCTTCCATTCTCCTTCCACTCCTCATCTCTATTCTCCTTCATCAACCCTCTCTATCAGCTTTTCCTCTCTATCTTACTTCCATGGCGGAATCCGTAATAGAAGCGTCGGATCTTCCGACGTCGTGATCGTTCTTGGTAATTGCGATAGCGATGAATTATTGTTACAAGAAATGTGAGCTTTGCAGATAAAACGGGTCGACCCCCGTCGCCTTTGACACATATTCATGATCAAACTCAAACAAGAAAAGTCTACAGAAACTTTAGCAAGCCGAAATCTTTACGAAATTGAAAGTTGACAATATTATTCGGAATTGTTTACAGTTTTAGAAACCTTTCCTCCAATTAAAAATACAAGATATTAATTAAAGAATATTTAGTTTTGATCACTCAGCAAACTATTCGGGAAATGCTTCGCACTATTTGATGAATTATTATTAGATATGATACTTGATCTTATAATTCTAACAATGTCTACATTGCTCGCCTAAGTGAATTGAGAGAATTTCCTAACACTCCTCATTAATGCATATAACGTTAAGAGATGGTGAGCCTTTTATCGACAACTGATGATGACATAGACTTGCGCTTCAATGCGCATCGTAAAGTGTAAATTTTGGATGTGCGCCGAAAGCAATCACTTAGATCACCGCTTCAAATGCTTGTCACGAACAGCTAAATCGTGGGGTCTTTTAAGTTCGAAATAGCGAAGTAAGGTGCAGCTCTTCGTGCTCCGATGTATGTCTACATCAGCAGAGATACGTGCATCTTCGAGAAAGAAAAAAGTAAAATAAAAAAAAAAACAATAAAAATAAAAGAACCGTTGTCAGACACTTGCTAACTAACAATAAGTACTAATTCAGGTCGAGTTACAATTAAGACTGTCGAGTATAATTTAAACAATACAATGGTTTTCCAATGACAAGATTATCGTCTTTTCAATAAAATATATTTTTTATCATTCACGAAAAATTGATGACGTCCTAGTTTTTAGCTTAAATTCAATTTTAGCACATTTTGTGTCATCTCTCATTGAAAGTTCCATTATGTATTTATCTTCGCAAAAGTGTTAAGCTTATTTTAAGACACAAGTTTTACATGACTTCGAAAAGAGCTTCGATACAGCTTAGCGGTATACGATTTTAATAAACTAACAAAGAGATTATAATAAGCCATTATGTAGAACCGATTTCTCGCAGACAGTTTACTACCCGAAGGCATCAAAGATCAGGTAATTAATTTTAAAAGAAATATGCGATTAGAGAATTAATATAAACAATATTTAAGAAAATCAACAAAACACATTAAAAAATATGAGAAAAAAGATCTCTTTTGCCAAATTTATCTTCATAAAGCAAAACACTTTTATTGTCGGTTATAATATTTAATATTACACATTCATACATTGTCTCTAGTATATTTAAGTATATAAATGAAAAGATTACGTGAAAAATGTTTGATGCTCTCAACATCACATGGAATAAAATAAAATACTATTTTTACAGGTAAGTAAATAACATTGACACAATGACTTTTGGCAGTGAGAAAACAGTTTTCGTTGAGCTCGACAGACCTTCCGCCGGTTACTTTGCCAACAACTGTAAAATCTATTAGATGCTCGCGGCTTTCCCCTAGGGAAGATACTAACTGAACTATCGACTTTCTCTGTGATCGAAGGAGAGACAGACTGTACAATCGAGTTCAAAGATGTTACGCTCAAGGCCGCTTAAACTTTACAAGCGAGATGTTCTTCATGCATATCGTGGCACGGACTCTCTTTTCAAGAATCTTTCTCCCTTCCCCTTGTTCCCCTTTCCTTCGTACCTTTGCTCGAAAACTTTCACGACGTTCCAGATAAAGCCGAAGCGAAAAGCAGGCGCGATGAAATCGAGCTCGGAGAAAGCGTCCCGTAAATTAGGTAAGATTCTGTTTACCTTTCTGCCGCGCGCAAAGACAATGACGATCAAAGCTGAAAGTCCCTTCGCATAAGGAAGCTTTTACCATCTTCTTGTCACTGTGGTAATCGAATTTAACCTGCGTTCCTATTAAATTAATTCGCAAACTTCGTTATCGTCGATATGTCATCCAAAATAACGCCTCGCTCTACTAATTTGTGGATATTATTTGACAAATTATCTAACAATATATATATCTCAATTGAGATCTGACAAAATTCATAAATCTTAATACCACATACTTGTATGACAAATGCAAACCAAATATCGTTTATACGTAAATATCGCAGATGAGACAAACGAATCCAAGATGAGATTGGAATTGACAAAAAGAATAGCGCAGATACAAAAGAGAGAGAATAAAGAATTTTTTAAATCCCTAACGAGATTCTTTTGCAGCCGTGCTCTCGCGTATCCGCGTTAATCAATGTAAAATGAAATAAATAATATAGAAAAAAAAAACTCTTGCCGATACGCGGTAGGTATATCGAAAGGAGCAGGGAGGATAAACTCGGTCAGCACGCTACGCGCGAGTTTCATCGATTGCTTTTATCGGATATGCCTTTGAATTCCGGAAGTCGTTAATAAAACGTGATACTGTTTTATTTTTATAATGCTTCTGCAATTTGAGAGACGGAGCTATAGCAGAAAAATTTAAAGTCGATGAATTTTTACACGTTTACAAGGTTCTTTCCCACATAGCGCGTACATAAATACAGTAAAGTAAGTTGACACTGATTTATCACGAGATATTAATTATCGTTATATATATGTTAAAATTTTATTTTAACATATATTTATCACACCAAAATACGATATTCACAATATATTACGCGTATCTCCATAAAATCAAATCAAATTACAATAACAAAATTGTTAGCTTATTCGTCTTATGTATTTGTGTACGTAACTCATATTCGCTGTCGTTATATTATACATTAATTGTTGTTATGTATATTTACTCGACCTTTAATCTCTTTTACGCAATGAGAAACTAAGTACAATAGCAACATATAGCAACGCGTAGTACTTTCGGTTTTTGCCGGGACACTCTCGTAAATTAAAGCGCAGTGCTTTTTCACTACGGCAGATAGCGACAAAAAACGTTCTCTGTGAATACTGTTAAAAAATCAAATGCTCTGGGCTTACGCGCACGAAGTACAATGATGTGAATAGTAGGTGCAACGTGTGTATAGAGAGACTGATATCCTCTCGCACGCTTCATCAATCAATAGACAGATGCCAACTGTGACCCAGGCGGCTATCTGTCGATAGTTTTACAACACACTCCGTTCGTATGGCATGTGACGAATCATGCTGAGAGCGATGTGTCGTAATTTTCCAACCTGTGAATAGCAGCATTTCAAGAAGAACATTCTTAATTGTCTGTAATTGCAATTTTTAAGCGGCACTATCATGAATTTTCCATTTAAATTGTCGTAATCGTTTGTCTAACAAAAAAAATTATTAAATAATATTATTATATTACAGGATTTCTTTACATCAAGTACGTAGCTATCTTAAATTTTCTATTCTTCTTCTCTACAGCGAAAAGATATTAGGGAAGTTTACTGCGATATAAATTTCGTGACAATATCTTTTTATAAATTATCTTTCCCCACTGCAGCACGCATTTTATTCACGTCGTCTAATCTCGCGCGAGTAACACCCGTCGAAAAAGTATGAATAAAAGTAAATAGTATGCACGTACGCCTGCGAGCGAGCTGCAGGCTAAAATGTTCCATAAAGATGCAAATAGCCGAGTAGCGTCCGAAATGAGAAATATCGAGTATCGTTCACGGAAGGGGAGGAAGATCGGTAGTCGCACGCTTCAGCTTCTGCCTATGGAATCCTCCCCTTTCGCCACGTATCGGCGTGTTTGCGCGAGATATTTCAAAATCCGTTCCGATATAAGCGCGCGGATCGCCCAATCATTTTTTACAACGCGACCCAATTCACAACGGAAAACTATTATACGCTTACACTTCGCAAACTATTGTTCAGACGTCAAGAAGCGCAAGAACTCGTTTCTGCCAATCATTTCTGTGTGTTGTGTGTGTGTGTGTTGCATGTATAGTACATCCATTCATTAAATCTCATTGTTCTACTTGTTTAATTATGCACTGTCAATTTTCCGACAAGATACTTAAAACTAAGCTCATCACAAACCCTCGTTCCAAATTAAATTATTTTGTATCGCTTTTACCGTTTCTGTAAAAAACTTTGACGTATTGTATGACATGATCTTAATAGCCATCAAATAACATCACACTTTATCCCAATGTCAACGATATATTTCATACTGATGGACAAGCAAGTAACAAAAAATTCAAACTAAAGTACCACATAATCGTTGTATCAAATTAATAATATAATTATTATATTATTAATACAACATTAAAATTTTTATATCTTTATAAAAATAAATGAAGTTAATATTATTTTTTTTTAATTATAATATTATATTATATTATAATATTATAATATATTAAGTATACTATACATATTTGAAAAATTTGCAACTGATATGTAAATATTAAAATATAAATCTGTTAATAAAAGAAAATTTTCGATTTTTGTATTCATTCTTTATACAACTGTTATTGTTAGACAGAAAACATGGATAATAAGCATAGTAGCTATACATTACTGAAACATTAGGAAGAATGACGTAATGTCCAATATCCTACCTTTATCATCATAAATGTCGCGTTTTTTATATTTCCTAAAACAAGTATTATATTTATTTACTTTTATTTTTGTCAAAGAATTTAATAAACTAATTAAATAAAGAATATCATAATAATTACATCTAAATGATAAGATGCCATAAAATTTAGGGTATGTTAAGTTAGCACCCCAACTACTCGTATAGTACACAGGAGTTCTGATTAGAGTTCCAACTTCCTTTTGACGAGACGAAGAGTTCCCTATTTAATAACAAGAGTTCCGTTCAATAAACATCCTTTTTTCATTTTTTAAAAATGGAGTGCTGACTTTTTATCGAATTTCGAGATGGAATAGTTCTGAGCGGCTTAATAACTTCAATTTGCGATTGCCTAGAGTTCCTGATTTGTAAAAAAAATTTTCGATTAATAAAAAAAATTAAAAATTTTTGAAAAATTAATTTTTAGATACAATAGTTCTGATGATAATTCCTGCTTCTTTTTGACGATACGAAAAGTTCTCTAAGATTTTTAATGACATATGCGCTTAATAATCATTTTTTAATAATTTTTTTTAAAAATGGGGTGCTAACTTTTTAACGAAATTCAAGGTCGCATAGTTCTGATCAGCTTAACAAAACTATTTTGTAAATACCTAGAGTTCTTGATACATAAAAAACATTTTTGAAATATAATAAAGTTTAAAAAAAATAGTGGAAATCTTTGAAAATTTTTTTGAGAGTACCGAGTAGTTCTGAGTTGCGTTTCTTATAGTACTCGACGAGTTCTATCGAAAACTGTAAGGTGGAAAAGCGATTGAACCAACGGTTTGCAAGATACAGCGACATTTGTCAGAAGATCAACAATTTTTAGAGTATATCTTGGAAACCATTGGTCTAATCGCTTTGAGCCCTGATACTTTTCGACAGAACTCGCCGAGAACTGTCCAGAACTCCGAACAGAACTACTCGGTACTCCCAAAAAATTTTCCGACGTGGGACTTAGAAAAAAATTTTTGATCAAAAATTTTTTGGGAGTACCGAGTAGTTCTGTTCGGAGTTCTGGACAGTTCTCGACGAGTTCTGTCGAAAAGTATCAGGGCTCAAAGCGATTGGACCAACGGTTTCTGAGATATACTTATTTAAAAATTGTATGATCTTACAAATTTAACAAATGTCGCTGTATCTTACAAACCGTTGGTCCAATCGCTTTTTCACCTGACAGTTTTCGATAGAACTCGTCGAGAACTATAAGAAACACTACTCAGAACTACTCGGTACTCTCAAAAAATTTTCCGACGTGGGACTTGGAAAAAAATTTGAAGTCAAAATTTTTTGGGAGTACCGAGTAGTTCTGATCGGAGTTCTGGACAGTTCTCGGCGAGTTCTGTCGAAAAGTATCAGGGCTCAAAGCGATTGGACCAACGGTTTCCGAGATATACTCACTTTAAAAATTGTTGATCTTCTGACAAATGTCGCTGTATCTTGCAAACCGTTGGTCTAATCGCTTTTTCACCTTACAGTTTTCGATAGAACTCGTCGAGAACTATAAGAAACGCTACTCAGAACTACTCGGTACTCTCAAAAAATTTTCCGACGTGGGACTTCGAAAAAAATTTAAAGTCAAAATTTTTTGGGAGTACCGAGTAGTTCTGATCGGAGTTCTGGACAGTTCTCGGCGAGTTCTGTCGAAAAGTATTAGGGCTCAAAGCGATTGGACCAACGGTTTCCGAGATATACTCACTTTAAAAATTGTTGATCTTCTGACAAATGTCGCTGTATCTTGCAAACCGTTGGTCTAATCGCTTTTTCACCTTACAGTTTTCGATAGAACTCGTCGAGAACTATAAGAAACGCTACTCAGAACTACTCGGTACTCTCAAAAAATTTTCCGACGTGGGACTTGGAAAAAAATTTAAAGTCAAAATTTTTTGGGAGTACCGAGTAGTTCTGATCGGAGTTCTGGACAGTTCTCGGCGAGTTCTGTCGAAAAGTATTAGGGCTCAAAGCGATTGGACCAACGGTTTCCGAGATATACTCACTTTAAAAATTGTTGATCTTCTGACAAATGTCGCTGTATCTTGCAAACCGTTGGTCTAATCGCTTTTTCACCTTACAGTTTTCGATAGAACTCGTCGAGAACTATAAGAAACGCTACTCAGAACTACTCGGTACTCTCAAAAAATTTTCCGACGTGGGACTTCGAAAAAAATTTATAGTCAAAATTTTTTGGGAGTACCGAGTAGTTCTGATCGGAGTTCTGGACAGTTCTCGGCGAGTTCTGTCGAAAAGTATTAGGGCTCAAAGCGATTGGACCAACGGTTTCCGAGATATACTCACTTTAAAAATTGTTGATCTTCTGACAAATGTCGCTGTATCTTGCAAACCGTTGGTCTAATCGCTTTTTCACCTTACAGTTTTCGATAGAACTCGTCGAGAACTATAAGAAACGCTACTCAGAACTACTCGGTACTCTCAAAAAATTTTCCGACGTGGGACTTCGAAAAAAATTTAAGGTCATAAATTTTTTGGGAGTACCGAGTAGTTCTGATCGGAGTTCTGGACAGTTCTCGGCGAGTTCTGTCGAAAAGTATTAGGGCTCAAAGCGATTGGACCAACGATTTCCGAGATATACTCACTCTAAAAATTGTTGATCTTCCGACAAATGTCGCTGTATCTTGCAAACCGTTGATCCAATCACTTTTTCACCTTACAGTTTTCGATAGAACTCGTCGAGTACTATAAGAAACGCTACTCAGAACTACTCGGTACTCTCAAAAAAATTTTCAAAGATTTCCACTATTTTTTTAAAACTTTATTATATTTCAAAAATATTTTTTATGTATCAAGAACTCTAGGTATTCACAAAATAGTTTTGTTAAGCTGATCAGAACTATGCGACCTTGAATTTCGTTAAAAAGTTAGCACCCCATTTTAAAAAAATTATTAAAAAATGATTATTAATCGCATATGTCATTAAAAATGATAGAGAACTCTTCGTATCGTCAAAAAGAAGCAAGAATTATCATCAGAACTGTTTTATCTAAAAATTAATTTTTCAAAAATTTTTAATTTTTTTTACATATCAGGAATCTAGGCAATCGCAAATTGAAGCTATTAAGCCGCTCAGAACTATTCTACTTCGACATTCGATAAAAAGTTAGCACCCCATTTTTTAAAAATGTAAAAAAAATGTTTATTGAGCAGAACTCTTGTTATTAACTATAGGGAACTCTTCGTCTCGTCAAAAAGAAGTGGGAACTCTAATCAGAACTCCTGAGTACTATAGTTGGGGTGCTAACTTAACATACCGTAAAATTTATATTGTATAATATTTAAATAAATGTTTCTTTTCTTTAAAATGTTTTAATTCAATGCATTGTAATGTAATTGTTCATTCATTATTATAATTGCTGATTGTTGCCTATCGATATAATTCAAATTATATTAAAATCAATCGCTAATAATAGATAATATAGGTAAATGTCGATTAAGAATAAAAACGCGATTGATAGCTATTATACGATATCGATAATGAAAGCTATTCTATAATATTATATTCTAGCAGTCTAACATAATTATAATATACATATAATGATATGTAATTTTAGTATATAACATTAAAAAATTTTAATATTAATATAAATATTTGTAATACCCTGCGTTCATTAAATCATCATAAAATTTAACAAACGTTTATATTATAATAATAATAATGTATTGTGATAAAATATTCCTATTTTTCGTATAAAATTTTTTCGAAAAAGAGAACACTATAATTTTACTGCGTCTATTTAAAATTTGTAGGACATCAAAAATCCCAACTTTCAGAAAAACTAGAAACAATTATAACGTTTTATATTATAATTACAGTGTTTAGTAAGCTGACATGTAATATAACAAATATATTGTCTCACTCGTTTTGGTTTCTTCAGTAACGCTGCTCTGTACAGGAATTTTTTATGCCGTTTTCACCAGAGCTTTACCGAATGTGTGTTACAAAAGTGGTGAAAATAGTTTTTCTACCAGTCCCTTTCACACGAAGAAACCACTTCGGAAACTCGTGCTTGGCACAGATGCGAGAAAGAGAGTTAAAAGCTTGTACGCGCTTGTAGTCTTAAATATCCCCGACATACGGACACTTCCATTTCCGAGTGTTTCCGCCCAAGATGCGAGAAGTATCATCGTAGGAAATTATAGCTGCGGAACAGAATATACGTATAAAAGCCGACGCGATGCGGACAGTCACGGACGATGATTCTCGTTGTTTCGGAACTTGTGGGAATTACCGGGCGGTCTCCGGTGCAATTACACGTGCGAGTTAAATTACAATTAACGGACGGCAAAAAAAGGAAGGCGGTGTAAATTTTTCCGAGTTTAATCAATTAGTCATTGTGCGTGTAGCTGCATATTGCGACACGATAATAATTCAGTCGTGTTGCGTCAATCGGTGGACGCGATATTCGCAAATGAAGCAAAGTCACACCCTTCGACGATCGGATCAATGATTATAATCTGATTATTCATGGCGCAACGACGACCATTGCACTTTATACCTATTGAGCTTTACCATCGTATGAGTTGTGCGATAATTATGTTCGATAAAGGGCGCGGTGTCTCGGACGACCTGCCTTTCCACTTCGAAAAAGCGACTATCTTCCCTCGGGGTGCGTTGAGTTGCTTCGATAAAGGAGACACGCCTGGCGAAATGAAGATAATACAAAAGCACGCGTAAGCTTATTCGCGAGTTCCACTGAATGATAAGAACTATAGTTTGCAGATGTTTGACTGTATGCTTATAGAATACTCGGCGAAATATCGAAACACTCTGCATATTCTGCTTTAAAAAAAAAAAAACAAATTATAATTTTTTTTTAATTTTAAAAAGAAAGACTCATACTGATAATAATTAATGTTGCCCATCTCTAATATAATTTATTGAAGCTCTCCTGATTATGTTAAAGAAAACAGATCCTGTATAGTGTTTTGATTAAAATGGTCCACCTGCACAAGTATTTCACGACGAAATTAAGAATAATTCCGTGTGGACTCCACAATGACAACATTCGGAATCTTTCAAATGTTTATCGATGTTCGGAGAGAGGAAGAAGTGGAAATTAGTGAACTCAGAAGTACACCTTGCAAACGGAAAGCGAGAGAGAAATTCGTTACGCCCTCTTCGCGAAGGCGGGTGTTGCCTTCCCCTTAAGAAGAAAACGAGAGAAGCTGAAGGGGGAAGGGGGG
>NW_017275576.1:538026-592338 GCF_001594065.2 Cyphomyrmex costatus | reverse complement strand
AGGGGGAGGGGGGGAGAGAGAGAGAGAGAGAGAGAGAGAGAGAGAGAGAGAGAGAGAGAGAGAAGAAGGGAGGGAGAGAGATAAGGGAAATACTGGTTTGGCATCTACGCAATTTCCTTCATTAGCATCGAATTTCCGCAGGATACTCCCTTCCCACTCCATCTTGCCACTCTATCAGCGTGTTTCTCTCCATCTCCCGCAGCTCTCTCGTCCTTCGTCCTCCCCCCCTTTCTCAATCGCTATCTACATCCCCCGGCTTTCCCTCTCGTCTCGCTCACGGCGAATCCTGTGCATCCCTCTAGTATCCCAACCGCCTCTTTCTGTCTCCGTCAACGCGTCCCACCAAATCTCGAGACTCGAGATTGAAATACACGGTATCCGCGTTGTCGCCGCCCATTGCAATTTGGTTAGTAAACTGAAGCCTGCTAAATGTATGCGTAGATGCGTGTAAAGAGAATGAGAGAAAGGACGGATTTGACGTTGACGTCGACTTTCACGTGCAATTGAGAATTTGCCAATTGTATGATAACAAATATTAATAATATAAAGTGTAGTCGCACATGATTATTCTTTCATGGTCTTAAGATTATAAATCTCGTTAGCTTGATCGTATATTAAATAGCGTGAAAACAATCGGTTTTTGTTTTAAATTGAGAAATTTACTTAAAAAAAAAAAAAAAAAATATGTATAAATAATGTACAGAACGTAAAATATAAAATACTTTATTGATGAACTGTTTGATCTAAAATAGAGAGAGCCTTTCGCTTTTAAGGTTAAACCTCGATATTGGAGTTCGTTTTCGTTCTTTCTACCGTATGCGCGAATCACGTCACCTTGATCGCGATCGAGATGAAAACAATGCGTTTAATGCTTTTTAATGGTTTTTCATTTGCAACGCCATTGTTGCGTGTCGCGGGCGCAGCATCGGATAAATGAATTACTTATAGGCCACGGCGCTCACAAGCGCGCAATTGGGTGTATAACAATTGGGCATATGCATTTGTGTACAACAATAGAGCGTAAGTGTATGGGTGAGATAATTCGATTATGTTTCATAAACCGTGTGTTGTAAAACTGTTTGATTCTGCGAAAAAAATAATACCGAATCATCGGAAAACTGCCACTGTGCCATATCAATTCTAATCTCAAATGTCATTGAGAATATCTACAGGAATAATAATTAAAGCAATTAACGTCCTGTTAAGTAATCCAATTAGCCGCGTACCGCTGCACGATTCAAAATCAATAGTTTATCTATAGAATGCAGATATTTTCAGAAATATATTGAGGCCTGTCTCTCTCTCTTCCTTTTTTCTTCAAAACATACAAATTGCTTCTATAACCTACTTACAAACTTAATTCTAACCAGAGGTTCTTTAAATTCTAAAAATTAAATTTAAAAAATCATTAAAATATTCGTCGAAGAAAACGACTAATTTTGTCCGTAAGACGAAAAAATAAGCATTCTACGACTGTATACTTCTATTGCCACGTGTGTATCAACGCGAAAATCTGTTGGATCCGCTTCGAAATGGACATGACAGAATCGATATGAAGGATCTTTGAAATAGATTTAAAAAGACGAATGCATCTCTCTCATGTAAAACCGTTTGCTAAATCACATCATATCTCGTGTGCAAAGCGCAAAGTGCACTCCGTCCGCTGCATCGTCCGCATCTCTAGTCGATGCCGTCCGAGATCAAATATCGTTTGCCTTGATTCTCAACGACGACGACCAAAATGCAATTTTCGCGCAAACTCCGTGTGAGCGACGAGGCGTCGATGTAAACTACGACTAACCAGGACCCGGGTTTGCATGTGATCGAATTTGATGACACTCGGCGGGTTTGGAGAACGGACGAAAATACCACTATGGTCATCTCTCGTGAATCGAAAATAAATCGAGTACGATTCATTTTGATTATCAAGCAAATTGTAATAATTCTGGATCTAAAGATGTAATTTTTCATTAAATAAAAATGAGTACAATTGTATTAATAAAAAAGCTTCTATATCGAACAGAAAATATATATGTACGAAAATTGTGTCACATTATTCTAATAATATTAGGCATATATAAGCGTCCTTACTAAAGATAGCTGGAATCATGAAAAACTCAAAGTTCTCGTCTCAAAGTAGAAATGTAATAACTATTCGTAAACGTTGAAATAATAGAAATATGTATATCTTTGATTCACATTACATAAATAAATTAATGATTTCTATTACGTTAATGTTGAACAACTGTTGCCATATATAACGTTATAAACTATTCAAATATATTATAGTATAAAAATACCGTTTTATATCAAAATCCTCGAATCGAAGATGCATTCGCAAGGGAACAAGCACGAAGCCTTGTCGGCTAAACCGAGCGGGAAAGAAGGAAAATGAAAAGACTACGGTGAGATAAAGGGGGTGATGGTAGCGCGCGATATCGAATGTCGGATTGCCGCCGTCGGGTTGTGGAAAAAGGAGTTCCAAAAGGGGTACGGTGAAATTGCGGAAGAATTGCGATGCACATATCTATAAAAGACGGTCTGTCAATAGCATGGACCCGTTACCGCCGCACGCCGCGCCGTTTCGCGATTTCAATCGGTATTTTCTCTCCCTTTCTTTCCCTCTTTCTCCTCTAAAGCGATACGTGATGCATACAAGGCGCCCCCGACCATACGTATGCATGTCACAGGATGCTTGCACCTGCGCAAGCACAGAGACGGATTTTTACGTGAAAGCTAACGAGATGAATAAGCAAGGAAACTTGAAATAGCATAATTTCAGAGCGGGTTGAATTTCTAATTTTATCGACATCTAATACGCCAGTTTTTATTATGAAAAATAAAATGCAGCTGTGATTTCTGTGTGCTCCTCTATACTTGCGAAGTCTGAATAAAACAGAGGAAAAAAGGAAGTCCGATAACTGCTAAAACTTCTTCTTCTTCTTCGAAAAATTTTCCTTTCGTCAATTACAATAAACTCCGAATTTTACTCTCCGAAATCCTAATATGCGCAATTCGTGCGATTTTACTAAATTCTACCGTCAGCTAAATATTTTAAAAATTTTATGCAACATGCTCCTACAAAAAGAAGTATAAAGTTTCCTGGTTTATCAAGTTTATTTGTGATCAGGTCTTTTCTTGTAGTAATCAATTCAATTATTAGTTTCAATCCTCAAGAAGTCAGTAATCCGCACCTACGAAAGAACACGCGAGAATACCCCTCGGGACGTGCATTCGTGATCCCGATATAAAACTTGTCCGAGAAATTTCCTATCGCGACTCATTCCGCCGCGTCTTATTTCGTGGTCGAAAGGATTCCGCAGGAATCGAAAACTCGGCCGTGGCCAATGCAGTTGACAGGCACAAAAGAGAAGAATCGAGACTTCAGGGAAGCATCGCGTGATACGGCAAAAAAGAACGCGAAAATACGATACGAATTTACGTGAAAAGAATTCGCATTATTGCTGCTTGACGATTTGCGAAATCAAGATCAGTTAATAAACATTAAAAATTCTTAACAGACTCCTCATCTTTGCAATTTTCCAATTTACGGTAACATTGGCTTGACAATTTTTGTAAAATTAAGAGCAAAAATATGGTGTCGTTCAATTCCTAATATCTGGATGTAATTTCTGCAGAAGCAAGTCTGTTTTGTATTTCCATTCCGCGATGATAAGTATAAAATAATTTAATGTCTACAAAAGTTATTTAAAAAATTATATTTTAAGAGTCTAATAAATAATATCGTTTCCTTAGTTAAAAAATGACATATTTTATGTCGTATTGTTTTCATAAATAACAAAAAGTCTTGTACAAAACTTTAAAAGGTAAACAAAACAAGTAGACAAAGTTTCAAAAAAATATTTTATTTTAAATTTAATTGTTTAACTGAGCTAGATAAATATAAACTGCTGATAATATTTTCTCGAGTTATGTCACTTTTGATTAATTATTCTGAATTTGTTATAATTTTGTATAAAATATTAAAATCGTTATAATTTAAAAAGTTTTTAATGATCGTGAAACAAAAATGACAAAAATAATATCATATTTCTAAGAGTACATTTTTTTACCAATATTATTTGCTTAATAAATTTAATGCTTAATAAATAACTTTCTATTAAAAATAATTATTTTTTTAAATGTTAATTTTTTTAATATTTTAAAGGAAACGATATCTCAAACTAAAGTTAATTTTTTAATAGAGTAATATAAATTATTACAAGAAAATACGTTTTATCTAAGATCTAAGACTGCTTACAGGCAAATGTTGCCCATGCAAGTAAATTTTTATGTAGTGAAAACGGAATCGAATGCAATTACGAGGTAACCACGTAATCTCCTGGAAAATTGTTGAAACAACAGAAGAAAATATCACACATTTTTATTTTCGTTCAAAAATACTTATACTTACGTAATTGCGATCCATTTCGCTACATGAGAATTTACTTCCATGGACAACACCACTAATCTGTAGGGGGTCTTAGATGAAACGTTTTTTCTTGTAACGATTCACGTAACTTCGAAAAAAATGAATCGTATTATGTGAGTTCCCTTATTATCTTCATTCTTCAAAACATTTTAATGTTGATAACGTTTTATCTGTATACAAAATAATTTGTGATCAGATAATTTTTTAACATATAATATTATAAATAATAATAATTTTTGAATATTCTAAAACAGATACAATCTATGCTAACAAACTCAAATAACATATCGCGTGTCCTGATCAAAAGATATACGATTTACTTGGATCTGAATGACGGGTTTCTTACTTGCGAATAATGAAAGCGAGAAAATACAATAGAATTTTGTAGATTAGACTATTTTGTAACTATTAAACCAAAGTTTCGTTATCGTTGCGTTTAAGCTTTTTTTCTATATATTATATTTGTACAATGATATAATGATAACGAAACTTTGATTATGAATAAAGTTGTTGATATCAAATAATGAATAGACATTTTTATTTCGATTAATCAAATTCGATATATATATATATATTCGATATAATAATATCCATTCATTCGGAGTAAATATAACCGAGACATTACCGTGTCTCCAGATTTTTGCATTGTGATGAATATATATTTCTACTCGATATTGATAATCCTAATTAAGGTTGATAGACTAGACATGCAGATCACTTGATGGACTTGCCATTTCTCTTTGCGAGATAAAACGATAATGTCCGTTTTTATTAATATGTGTTTGTGTATAGATTAACTTTAATTTCGGATTAATTTATTCTTTATCTTTTTTGAATCTTTAGAATTAGAAAAAGCGAGTTAAATTAAGACTAAAATTAAACTACATTGGCAGAAATAAACATAAATCGCATTAAAATTGAGATTCCGCAAAGTTAGAGAGGCAGCGGGGAGGGGGAGGTAGATTATACTTGTGAAATGCCGTATTATTTTGTCAGAATACAGGCTTTCGCGTAGCATGTCAATTATATTTTGCGATACTCAATGGAATAAACTTTTTCAACACAAACACGCTAAATATTGTATAAGCACTCACCAATATTCGTTGCTCTCTGCCTGAATCGTTGCATTATGGCAACCATGTTTTGCGCCCGTACCTGTGATGAACAGAAAACGATTGATATTTCAGTAACTCGTAATATCCCACATATTATTTAATATCCTAATCATAATACGAACACATCAACAAGACCTTTCCGAGCCGAACTCCAAGAAACAAAAGAGATTAAATCAGACATCCATAACCGACGAACGACGTTCGAAAAAAAGCCGATGCGAAAAAACTATGGCGTCGCGAATGCCACGATCGGTAATGACGGAAAAGGAAGCGCGGATGGTATCACCCCATTGGTCGGCCGATATCACGTGACTATATTCAAATTGAACAGAATTGAAAATAAAAGCGTGCGAATTTTTCCTGCGAAAAGAATAAATGTGATCGAAAAAATAAATTTGTAAATCACTATTAATCGATTAATAAATTATTCACTTTAGATAATAGCAACCGCTGGTAAAACCGACTGCTGCGACGAGAAGTGTACGGCGTAACTTCAATTTCAAGTTTGAATTATGTAACGTCATAAATGCAAAGTTGGTACGCGTAAAGTCATGTTTTTCTACTCGGTTTCACATCTTTCTGTTCGATTTTTATTATTTAACAATGTCCACTTCAACGTGATATTTTTTTCTGCGCTCGTTTTTCCTTCGTTTTTTTCTTTGCGAAATCTGCTTATAGTTGTTTCATTATGCGAGCAAAAGATGCATAGAGACAAATAAAAATAATCCAACAAAGTTCTTCGGGCAGACGTCCTTAGGACCTAAGAACACTCTTAAGCATTCCCTCGAAGAACTGTGTTGCATGTCAAGGCTTATTTTTTTATAATTGAACTAACTAGAGTGTACACTTTTTATACTTAAAATGAAACAAAGTACATATTTGACGATAGCAAAAAGAAAAAATAATTCTAGGATTTTTTTCCGTATCACGTATTATATATATATATATCATTTTATCCTTTTCTAATATTCGATGAACGACAAGAACATCGTGCTCATTAGACGTGATACGGAACGCACTCTTGCTTCTTCAAAGAAGTCAAGTGCAGCAATAACAAACAAACCTACAATCATATAAATTACGCGTCTCTGCGGCGTTCGTTTGCTTCCAATAGATACAAAACGTGCAGTGCACTCGCGATACAACAGAAGTAGTATGTAATACGCAATTAAAATCTAGCATAACGCTTACGTGTCATTGTTTTCCTTTTTTTTTCCATGAATCCTCCTCGAATTTCGGTATTTACGTGCCCTCCACTCCAACAGAAGAGACGCTTTCGCAATATTACGCGGGAGCGCGGGAGACGCCAATTACTAACGGGCGACGACGGCAGATGGCGGTCTCGGAAAGGCGCCAACAGAAAATTAAAAATCTATACGTATCACGGCATCACGGCGCCGCCGGCTGTGTGAGGTGGGTGACGTCATCATCCCCCAACCACCCCCGACAGGATGGCAGCTCGCCCCCGTCCGAGTCGGATAGCGCCAGTGCGTGAAACTGTTCCAGGTATCGTTACGTCGTAGAGGAAGCCAGGAGGAGAGCGCGCGAGAGGCGATTGGACGTGAAGTGAGCGTCGCCGCCCTGAAGGTAGCCGCGGTGCGAGGACGGCGCTCGCGGCGGAAACGGGGACGGCGACAGCGACGGCAACGGTGACGACTGATCTACGACGGCCGGGGTGCAACAAGCGTTCGTGCCGGGCAAACATGAGCGAGCCGAACTCGCAGCTGGTTGCGAGGCTCGACCTGTGCGTCGCGAATCGCGCCGAGTTCGCAGGAACGGGTGAGTAGAGGAATTCGTTCACGCGAGAGGTTGATTCGATATATCTCGGAGTCAAGTTTCCTGGAGCTAAATTCGCGCCGGGAGGACGAGGTGAGTCTGCGAAAGGTGATGAAGCGAAGATTGTGAAGATTTATCATCACCATCCTGCGGCTCGCTGTGCTCGTCTTGTCGCGAATAAGGGTGCTTTTCAACAAAGGACACAGTTTGTAACACAGTGGGATGGGAAATAAATAAGGATTAGATTCGCTGTGTTACACTGTGTCACATCTGTGTTTCTCTTGCTGAAAACCACCCCAAGTACTGTAATTCTTGTCTTATGTTCTAAAAATCTAAACGTAAGAAAAAGGTAAGTAAGAAGACACGTTGATGTACACACAGCTCCTCGATTTCTGTCGTAGCGTAGGAAACTGAGAGACCTTGTGACCTTAAACGTAAGAATCATTTAGTGCGTTTCTTAAATGTCTCCGGCTCTCAGCGATTGTTCTCGACGAGCTGCATGCGCCGCTTTGACGGTAGCGATCTCGAGGAGAATGTGTGTCATGCACGTAATTTTTGTCCTTACGACACGTAATAAATTTTACTACGCGACTTTACAAATTTACAGATTTTCCGCGAAAGGATTAATGTTTGTCATGAAGATGCAGCAAGATTAACTGCGGTGCGCAGCTTTGTATGTTTAAAAATTGCGAAAGATCGATAACAAGATGCAAAAGAAATACGAAAGATATCATAATTTTCCATGTGTGCAATTGGATTTCTCATATACGCATGAAATTTTTCTTTCGATCGCTCTAGCGATTTCTAAGCCGCCAAGATTATTTATATCCCATTGTTTCATAACATTGTTTAATAACCCTCGTGGTTCAAAGTTTTTGTCACTATTTTCTTAGTCCAATTGGATCACTGGTGCCTAATTGTGTTTTCCAAAGCGTTTTTGGGTTGTAAAAAAATCTGAAAAAATTTTGATACTCTCAACATTCAAGAATTTTACAATGATATGACCCTTTTTAAATTTTTTCTACATATCCAAATTTGAGACAGAATAATTAAAAATTGAAAATTCAGCTGGGTCTTCAAAGTCCCAATTGGACTATGGAGGATCAGTGTACCGATACTCTGAATAGAGTTTTCTTATATTGTAGAATTTCTTTATTAAGATAGAAAATTTATGTTATTAAATATGACGGTATAATATGTTTCATTTTTTCAAACTCTTAAGAATGCCGTAAGGTATTTCATGTTTAATGATGCTCTTTTACTAATATCATTCGAACATAGCTGCTGTATTAGTATACGGAAAACAAGTTACAGCATGGTTCACATCGAAAATTGCATTCAATAAATTATTAGCCGTCTCGATTTACTAAATTTTTTTATAATTACGAAGGTGATATTATAATTTTATGTTTGCCAAAACCGCTGCTTGCATGAAATTTTACTCGAGCTTTGCATAGTAATTGTGTGTCAGCCATGTCCTTTTTCTGAAGAATTATCTGAAGAAGAAGCAATTTAATTTGTCTGAGAAACGAATTAAATTACGTTTAAATTACTTGACACATTTCTATGGATAGCGATTATGCGCATATTGATTAAGTATAAAGGGTAGGATATTCTAGAATGAAATATATGCAGTGCAATTATAAGTGGAAGAATGTTAACTTCGGATCTAATACGATTTTTTTAAGTCCATATAATTAAAATTTCTGAATATATAATTTAATGCTTCCATAATTTAACACTCCCATTGTTAACTATTCTTAACAATATAAAAAGATTTAACTGAATTCACATTATTATCGTATCATATTAAAACCATATTTCTATAATTTTCTGTCCTTATTACTGTTCTACATTACATAATTGTGTCTGAACGTTGTAATCTTAAAATAACGCATAAAATGTTCAAAATGAGATATATTTTAAACGATGTGTGCTCGAATATTCTTGAACGTAATTCTAAAATATTGTCCGTACATTTATCGCTCATTAATCGCTCATTTATTGTTACTAAGATGTACGTCGGAAAGCAAAGGACATGGCACACCTGTAGATACGAAATGCCGGACTAGCACGAGAAGCAAGCGGCCGACCAGTAGAGGCAGAGCAAGCGAGAAGCAGAGCAAAGTAGTGAAGAGAGGGTAGAGAGCAAATACGTAGGGCGAGGGAGAAAAAGTGACCGATAGAAAAAAAAAAAACAGCATCGCGTCGTTGAAAATTTGCGTGGCGCAAAATTAGCAGAGAGAATGAGTCACGCTCAACAGCATGTGCTTGCGAGCGCGATAGTCCTCGCGCTGTTAGTGGTATTCGGTATCCACGTCTTCCTGTTTCCCATGTACACGTCGACCCCGCCGGCGCGTCATATGAAGATCTCCGCGTACGAGCAGGCGCTCTGTCGCACGAACCTGAAGAACAACGTCCGTATACCGGCGTCAGAATTGCGCAACAACCCCTGTCCGAAATATGGCATAGTCTCGGCGATGCAGGGTGGTAGACTGGGTAACCAGATCTGGGAGTACGCTTCCGTGTGGGCAACCGCCCGGAGAACCGGCCTAGAGCCATTCATGCCGCGTTGCATTCTCAAAACCTTGGAGGAGCACTTTGAGAACCTCAGCATCCCGCCACTCAGCTACATCGGCAGATGTACCCTGGACGTTGGCCAGGTGGTTAATTCGCTCAGTCAGTGGAATAGTACGGAGCAAAACATCATAATACCTAGGTCAGCATTTTTAGAGATTTTACAGCACGAACTACTACTGAATGAAATAAATGCACGAATAAAAATATGCAGAATAAAAAATATAAGTTCCTTTTAATATTAAACATATATATATATATATATATTTAAATAAAATAAAAATGGAATTTTTTTTCAGGCACGCGGCTTATTGGTCTTTGATACTAGTCTGGCTAGATGACGTACGACGAGAGTTTACGTTCAAACCGAGTTTAAGGATCTACGCAGAGAAAGTGTTGAAACGCGTAGCGGAAAAATTCAACTTGTCCTCGCCGACCTACGTCAGCGTACACGTACGCAGAACCGACTATGTGGATTATCTTTGGCAGAAGTTAAAAACGCGGCCGGCGCCGGTAAGTTACTACTTGTCGGCGATGGATTATTTCGCTGGTAAATACAACAACGTGATCTTCGTAGTAACGAGTGATAATATCGCCTGGTGCAAGTATAACTTGCGCAGCAAACGTCACCGAATCAGTTTTGTATCAGAAAATGACGGCAAAGGCCCGGGAAAAGATCTGGCGGTCTTGTCCGCGTGCAATCATAGCATAATAGATTACGGTACTTATGGCTCCTTTGGAGCTATTTTGGCCGCCGGCGAAACCGTAGTTTACAATGTAACAACATACTTTTCTACGTTGATTGCTGATGTTCTACCAAACTGGAGGATAATGAGCTGAATGAAAAAAATCAAATAACTCATAAAGTAAATAGAACATGTTTATGTTACATCGTATGCGCACACATTTTTTGTAATATATAATCTTTTCGAAAGGCGATAAATTATTCTTGAGAACTTTTAATTAATTTTATTAAAGTAAGTTTCCGTAAACTTACGGTTCTTTTTCAATACCAGTAAAGTACAAAATTTGCAATTCAATATTTAAATTAATTAACACAATTCTTATCAGACCACAGACCAAGTGTGTACACAAACCACACAGATAATCGTTGTATATTTACATCTGCTATCTACGCAAATATGGTAATTTTGAACTACTTGAAAGTGTATCTTGCCTTTCACCTATCTAGATGATATATATGCTCATATATTTTCCTTTTATTTATCATACGTAATGCGTAAGTATCTCGCTAGTAGTAAAATTAAATGAAAGTGTGTTGCTACATCACATTAAATTTTATATATATGAATGCGTCATACTGCTTAACAATATTAAGCATATATTACGTTTTTATTTAAATTTAATGTGCGCACACAAGCTAGAAGTCGATGCACCTGTAAATGTAGCGAGCGAATTTTTCGAGGAACTCGAGGAAAAGGTTTACAATGGAACAATGGACCACTAATATCTAAAATTAAAACAGATGCTTATTTTTTCTACGACTCTGATACACACTCGACACGGCCGTAAAAATTTAATGAAAAGGAAAAAAGCGTATATCGGATGTTCTTTCCAGATAAGGTGGTAACCAAACGAGCCTAATTCAAAGAAAAAAAAACACGCGTACATATAAATTCTAAATTTTGCAGTGCTCAGAATTATATCCGATTAATCTCTTAGCGTTTCGTGTAATCTTTTCCGAAACCTGCATTTTTTATATTATATATTATTTCGTAATTTCGTAATTTATGTAATTTTCTATAATGTAGAGCCTAGTTGTGAGGTTTCAAGTTTGATTGTGTTTACACGTTTCAATGTGCATTTCATATCGTAGTAAGCGTGTAATATACACTTCACGAACATGAAACCGACATATTAACAAAACCATGTGTAAATCTTATAATGTACAATGATTTCAACTGTGATTCTATTTCTTATTGTGCCAAAATTCATAATATACATATAAGCATATATATAAATATATATGTATAATATATATATATATACACATACACATCTATATATCTATTATAAAATTATATCTATACAAAGTGTTGTATAATATTTACAAATCTGTGAGCAAATGATAAATTATTTCTTCACTTAACCGTAAAGTATTATAAAATGGAAAAGTTTACAGACTATTACTATTATTGCGTGAGAAACGGATGGGGAAATATTTTACATAAAGCCAGTGAAATTTATTAACCATGTGACCTGATGTATTTGACTTACAGTGTTTTACAAGTTAGACTATAGTCAGTGTCTAATATCTATATGTTAATATCTATATATGAATGTGTTTTCAATGTATTTGTGCCTGCCAGTTGTTGAATATCTGACAAGATGTTGGAGCGTAAATTGGAGTTATGCGATTAGTAATAGAATCATGAAAATATATGAGCCGAATATATACGATATCAGATTTTTCATTGCCAACATTAATTACGACAAGAAATATAATTAAAAGCAAAAGCATAAATATGTTGAATAATTACTGAAGCTATACAACTTCCAGGCATAATACGATCTACTCTGTACATTCTCTGTGATAATTTTATGTAATTTTTGAAAACATAACGCATAAGCTAAAGTGTATTTGTTTTACAGAATAAAACTCTGTGTCAAAAAATTCTATACATCGATCTTTTTAAAATTATTAAGTTTAAAAATACTCGTAACATATCAGGTTTCTCCAAGTTCATCGCTAGGTATATTAAATACACGTACTTATCAAATATCCTATACAATATTAGATACATATCAAATTATATGTCTTACTAAAAACTTATTATCTCTTTCATTAAAATCTTTAAAAAATAATGATAAAACGTGTCATTTATCGATACAATTTTCTCAGATAAGACATATAAAATTGGCATAAATCGATTATACATAAACATTAAAAAAAATATGTATCACTGATTTGCGGTAACGAGACCAGCTGGACCTAAACCCAACTTTGCACCGGTTATCCTCATCCTTAGAGGCTGAAATCCAAGTTCAGCCTTGGGAATTCCATATTCTTGCAATTTACTTTCATAAACTGCTAACAAATCGTCATGTGCTTTACATACTTTTGCTAATTCATATTGTAAATCTTGTATTGCAGTATTTTTTCTATTAAGCATATCCTACAAAGAAATGTTGCATTATTATTGTATTCGTATCTAATTCATACAATTGTGATAAGATTGCGTTTTTATATACCTCTAATTTTTTATTCATATTAACCACCGCCGCAGGATCCAATTGAGCAGCAGCTAACACTTCGCTAATTTGCGCTTCCCGTTGCTCCAATAAATCCGATAACTTTTCTAATTTTTTTTCTAAAAGTACATTCTTTAAACCCGTTTTTTGTTGCAGTTCAAATATTGCCGACACAAATCTAGAATGTAATTCGTCTCTCTCAGATTGGCACTAAATAAAATAAAATATATTAGGAAGGTATATGTAAAATATTTCGAAGATATTGTATGTACTGTATGTTTAAATATCTTACTTTTTCAAAACGCAGCTCGAGAACTTCATTCTCCCATTTTAAATTTTCTAAATCTTTCGTCACTGCGGACAATCTCCGTTTCGTATTCTGTAATAATTATTAATTCAGTTTTTCATAGCGTGTTATTATATAAAGATGTGTTTTAAATACCAACAACTAAGCATTGTTTGTCTTTCTCGTAATTTGCAAGTTGACGATTAAGTTCGGTAGTTGTTTCCTGCAAAACTTTCGAGTCAGTCAAATATTTTTTATTTTCTATTGTTAATTCCCGTATTTGTTTCTTCATACGTTCCTCATTATTTCTCATCATTTCCATTTGTTCCTATTAAAAGATTTGCTACGTTGATTGAAAATTTCTCAATTCTTATTTTCCATGACTCTATTAATTGTAAAACTTCTAATAACGATAAAGTTCACCTTCATACTCTTAATTAACGATAAATTATTCAGAGTAATATCATTGTAATAATTTTTCATTTCGGTAAATGCATTCTCGTGATTTTTTATTAGATTTGCGATTTGCGCATTTTTTCTCTCCTCCACTTCAGTTATTTCCATGCGATGCTTCAATATTAAGGACTCGTACTGACTTGTTAATTTTTGTTCGTACTTTTGCTCCAATTCTATTGCTTCAGATTCAAATTTTTTTATCATATTGTTCATTTCCTCTGAATTATGCTGCATTTCGTATGTATAAAAATAAGTGATTTTTATCTCAATTACAATTTAATAAATATGAACATGTAAGGGGGGAAGGGAGGGAGGGGGAGAGAGAGATAGGGGAGGGGGGGGGGGGGGGAGAGAGAGAGAGAGAGAGAGAGAGAGAGAGAGAGAGAGAGAGAGAGAGATAATTGTGTACCTTACCAATTTTAATGCGCGAATTTCGTTCATGTACGCCAATTCATGCTCTTTCTGTACTTTTTTCAGCTCGGTTTTATCTTTAATAAGCTCATTTTCTTGCACTATATGATCGTCTTGTGCTAATTTAAGAGCAACCAGATGATCTGCTTTAGTTTCAGATAAATTAGTCTGATGTTCATACATTAAGTGCTTCACTTTCTGCTTATATAATTTGAGTTCAGCTTCGTGATTCTCTACTAATTCCTCTTTTTCACGTTCTTTATTTCTGAAGAATTTTAAACACATTTACATTCATCCGTGATTCAAATGGTCATTTATTATCATTGAAATACCTGACTGCAGCACGTGCTTCATCCAATTGATGTCTTGTAATTTCCCAAAAAGTTCGTAGTTTGTCTCTTTCTAGTTGAAAAAAGTTTCTTTCCTCTCGTTCCCGTTCCATCTCTTCTAATATCTTATGGGCATATATCTCTAATTGTTCCCGATTCATTTTTGTTGTGTCTACCCCATCAACATTGTCTGTCGCTTTCCCTTTTGCTTTCTTAGGACCCTTTTTATCAATTTTAAATAATGAAAACACAGTTCAAAAATATATTAATTTAGAGATAAGGATGAAATAAGAAAACATAGGATATGATAGAGAAAAATCATACATGTCATATAAAAATATGCTTGTAGTAAAAAGGTATGTATTAATAAAATATTGATAAAATTAATATTGATACACAAATATGTAATAATAATAATAATCTATTGTAAAAAAAAAACTTATAATAGGTTAATAATTAAGATTAATTAACTTACCATTTTTATTAGTATCGAAAAAGACGTAAAAAGATTTAGATAATATACCGATCTGTTTAAAGAATATAAAAATAAAGAAAGGAACGAATAATAATAGTAATAATATCACTACAAAATCTATAGTCTCACATCAGTTGACTTATGTCTGTACAAATCAGTCTGTTTGACATTTAGAGTGGCACTGTTTTGTAAGAACGTTGCTAAGTAACCATGTCTTGTATTCTTGTTCCTTCCCAAGTATTTATATATCTAGATTTCATATGACTTTGGATTTCAAATATAAAATATTTATAAAGTATATACATTACAATACGAGATACATACATATCATTGAAACTAATAAATTCAGAATGTATATATTTGCATATTCTTATCTATTTATCACAAAATTTTATTTTTATAGTAAGTATGGATATACATACACATTTTTATTGTATATTAAAATGATATTTTATTTAAGTTTGTTTGGCATGCTTCCACAATACATTGCAACAAAAATGAGCTATCCGCTTGTATAAGGATACGCTTGTGGTAATATAAAATTACTCGATAAATTATAAATAATATATCCAAAGATTTATTAATTGTCACATTTCAAATAGAAAATAAATATATCACGGTTATTACTTTCTAAAATAATGTACGAATTTTTTAATTATAATATCGATATTTCAATCATATTTTTTGTTCATTCACATTACACCACATCATATTTCTCAAAAACAAGATTTAATGTTTGACACATCTTCAACAATTTTCATGTATGTATTGCATCATATTGCTATTCTGACGAAAGCGTATATTTTTTTATTATAAATCGTGATTTCACTAGAGCGGTATAAAAAATTCTTAATTTATGCAACTATCAGACGCGTATGAATAATATTTCATTAAAAAAGTTGCATTAATATTCAATTAAAAATTCGTTTTAAAAGATTCACCTTGTAACAAGCAATGCATTAACAATAAAATTATTAATATTAACAGTTAGTACGAAATTACCGCTACACAATAGTTTTATTCAATTATAAACTTACGAAGAGAAAAGATGTACAAGTGTAATAACGATTGCTATGTTATTTATATACATAAAAACCTGTGTGCACATTTGTAGAAAAACTTTACAAATTATGAGGTAGAACTAGTCTATGCGGCATGTAACAAACATTGGAAGGAGAGACTATCCTTAATCCTTTTGGATTTGGTCCATTATAAATTCTATCTACCAAATTGTGTTAGATTTGTGCTCGTAATCAAACAATTATAGCAAAATAATTATCCTCCGACCAAAAAAAAAAATAACTTGACACATTATTTTTTTCTACATTAAAATAGTGATAAATTATACAATGACACTTGACAAATATCCCTTATCCTACTACATAAATATCGAAGCTTTCCATATTAATATAATAAATGTTACTCAATAAATTGTAGATTTATGAATAATTGAAAAATATGTAACAAAAATAAATATAATTATATCGAATAATCTTGCTCACTCGAGAAATGTTCTGCGAAATTGGTCATATGGAATGCTATATGTTATAAGACTGTTTCCCCATTGTTTAACTGGATTCGCCATTAAATTGTAATAGACATCCCACCGCGCCGAAATAACCCTGAAATGAAGATATAACATCCTGTAATATCTGAGTGGCATTTAAAAAAATATGAACTTTTAGTTAGATCTTTACTTCATGTTCCAAAAACAGAGCTTTTAAAGTTCCTTTAGACCAATAATCCATAGCATAGGCCAACAACTTCATTGATATAGGATTTACCCTGAGAAAATTGCCTACAAACACGACCTAAAAACAAAAATTATTTTACATAATCACTCACAAAATTATATATGTATAATAAATATATTTTCATTACCCTTTCAATTTTTTCATTAACAGCACACATACGCGCGATAGAACCGATATTATTTGTGATAGTAACAAGAGTTGCACGCGCTAGATCTTCCTTTGTGACAGTATTTCTACGATCTTTGGAATTCATTTGTCCAAAACTAAGTATAATAAAAAAAGGAATAAGAATTAAAATAAAGAAATTATGTCTTAGAATAGAAATTAGTAATTACTTTACAATTGTACCTGCTCGCAACTAAATCTCCAGGAAGACCGAAAGGACCGTAATCACCACCGTATATATCCTTAACCAATTTATCTACTCTTGTATTATCGCCGCCTGTTGCTAGCTCTATTGCTTCTTCAAAGGTGTTACATCCAGTGAGAAGACAACATAATCCTAAGAATGTACCACCACCTAAGCTGTAATTAAATATGTACCGATATTACACTTGATATTAAATATTAAAATTAAAAAATACAACACACGCAATTTACCTCGTTCCAGATATCCTTTTATAATTTTCTGGTCCGTATACAGCTAATATGCTCACTCCAGAACCTATATTAACAAGCTGCAGAAAATAATCAATTAGTAATCCCACTTAAATTAAAAATATACATTAAAATAATATTTCTATAAACTCTTACCAAGAAAGGATATGGTTCAGAAAAGTCATAGGGTACTTTTTGGCATTTGCTATCATCGGTAGGATTCGACCAATAATAGCATTCGTGTGGATTCGTAGTCTCTATGTAGAGCATCCCGCGTATTAAACTATCTAATTCATCAAATTTTGCCAAGTTCATGTTTACTTCCTATCAAAGATATTTTATCACTTTAATAATTATGTTGCAATTACAAGGCAGAGGCAAAAGGTGCGTCCGGGGAGACGCTACTAGCGCTATTTGTTATTCTGTCTTTATCGATTATTAGATGTAAAACAAAGATAGAATGGCCGTTAATAACGTCTCTCCAAACGCATCTAAAAATAAGTAATTTTCCAAACCTGTTTGAAATTATCTTCGAATTTAAAAGCACCACCACCAGTGGCACAAACAGTAGTCACAAGATTTGCCATACCTTTTGATTTTGCTAATTCTAGAAAATTTCCCATTTCACTTGTAGGAAATCTAATAAAATGTAAAGTTCCTCGTCTGCCTCTGATACAGACGTTATTCATCTGAAACAATCGTCAAATAATTATCAACAGGTTAATATAATTAATAAATTGTAGAAATTACAAATTAAATATTTAATAATGTTTACTTGTAAATGCGTATCACGATGACCAGTTTTCCCATATGCCGAATTTTTGGTGAGATATCGACGAATATTTTTTAATGTTTCAACTTCTGCGTCTGCTTCATCTCTTGTTATATCTTTTGGCTCAAAATACACTAATTTGCATAATGTACCACCTATGTCCATTCCAAACCAAGGCATTGCTGCAACAATAATATACAATTAATGTTTTATCTTATAATTTGTGCAAAAATATATAATGTTAAAAATATATGTTTTTATAAAAATATGCAATAATCACTAGAAATTAAAAAAGGCACAATTTTGCAAAAATGGTGAGACTAAATGTTTAGAAATGTGACTATTGATAATGGCATGCAGAAAATTGTAACAAAATATAAAGATATATATATATGTATATATATATATAATTAATAAGAGAGAGTTTTTATCTAATTATAAATACTCTTTCTTTGACAATCAAGCGAAGTAAAGATAACATTCTTGTCACAAGCATCACTTACTTTGTTACAAATATTATTTAGCTTAACAAAATTCAACAAACTTTGATACTTTTTAGATAAAGCTAAACAATGATGTTCAAGCCAGTACAAGCCGGTAAGCATAGATACCTATGCGATAAAATAATTATTGTATTTAACTCGTCACAGTACTAGATACAGTATATAGACATAGTATTCCCAATGCATATAATCACTCAAGTACAATATTCATAATATTAGACACAGTACAGACAATAATAATAGACACAATATTAACAACTCCAGTTTATATAGGTGTAGTCTTTTCTCGATATAGAATTTATAGTTTCATTAGTTTCGATCTCTATTCTTAGTCAAAAGTTGATAACAATTAATAATTAGCCTCTCGTTTAAATAAATTTGAATAAAGACTAAAATTCTCATTATAATTATATTACATAAAGCATTGAAAATACTGCAGTTATACACCGTAAATATTGTATCGCATGGACACTACTCTTGTCAGTTTGAATTGATCTAGATCATTTTATATAGTCAATTATTTCATTTCGATATATATACATTTGAAAAAATTATAACAATCATGACGCAAGGTAAATATCAAACACATTTGCAAACAATGCAGTAAACAACATAATATATAATGAAAAAGTAAAAAATTGGCAATCTAAGCACACATACAATCCACTGACTCACAAGGAGATGAATGATTCCTTGCTTCTTTGGCCATGGTATTGGCAGCAGGGTATCCGTTAGACTGCATGTCTTTTGGAGTTAAATTGTTCTTATGGCTTTGTGGACTCATTGCTCAGAATAGAATAGTTTACTGCAAATTCCTCTGTTATGATAAATAATGTATTCGCTGAAAAAGATACATACATTTAAAAAACAATATTTTGTAAGTGCAATTTTGAACGAAACAATATCTCATGTGCCTATCTTTATGACATTGTGTTGAAAACATTATGCAAATATAATTCGTATGATTTTTCTTAACAATCAATAATTCTTTTTTTTGTCAAAATCTAAATGCAGAGAGCTTTTTTGAAACTTTAAAACGTGTATATGTAAAGAATTATTTTTAAGCCAAAAGTCAAAGATCATCTTTTCCATTTGCGTACGCAACATGTGAAAAGCACGTGACACCAAACGCAGGAATATATTTACATAAGTAAAATATATCATGAACTTGTGTGACGTTTTACGTCACATAAGTTCATGATATATGCACATTTTTATGCATGTTTTAAAATTGTTTTATTGTCTCATTGTCTTATAATCTCCTTTTCTACACTATATACACTTGTTAGGATTGAATTAAATACAAATTTAAATAGCTTTTTTTTTTATCGTTAGACGTCAGTTATTGTTCATTACAAGTCAGAATCTCGATATTTTGTTGAAAAATGTTATTTGCAAATTTGAATATAAATATGTATATCAGGTGCCAAGATCCGCTTTTAACTGGCGCGAAAATAAAAAAAATCTTTTTCTCATTTAATTTGCAATTCTACGTAACAATTTTATCTTCTTCAAAACAAAATCTCAAAAGTACTTTTCTAAATAATAGCTCATCGCACAATATATAAATACAGTTTCTGTTAAAACATTGCAATAACAAAGCAACAAGTAGGTTGATCATGCTGTCTGGAATTTTGATTACATGTGCGAGGACGAAAGTGACCGGCTTTTAAACATTTATTAACATATATTCAAACGATAAGCATGAACGTACGATATCATTACGTAAATGCATACGATAAATAATTAATTATCTAAGCGATCGATCTTCCGCTTCTATCATGACATTGCTCTGATTTTTTGCAACTCGCGTCAATTACTAACTCCGACCTATTGCCATAAGCGTCTTACAACACGCTGAAATTCTCGACTCGTTACGGCGAGCGTCTTCAAAAGACATTGTAATGCACACACTACTTTACGATGCTCCGTCGACGACCGTCAGTCGTGTCGTCGTCGCCCGCGACGTCAAACGTCACGCCGAACGTCACATCGAGCCGAAAAATCGCGTTTAGCGACAAGAATATCGAGAACTCGTCATAAGGAGCGATCGAGCGACGGTGGCGTGACGTCTCCAGACGTCTCACGCCAGGCCAGCGTGACACTTACTCATCAGATTTGCGCGAGAGCATCGGGAGCGGCACACAAGTGATACACACCACGACCCAAACGCTCCCTTCTGTTCCGTCTGCACCGTCCGACTGACCACGACTGACCACCGATGTGCGACTTGCGAGAGTCGACCGCGAATACCGCGATGAGCGGCGCGAACGACTCTGCACTGACTACAGCACCTCGCTGCTATATAAATAATACCCCCGGCGATGCGATAACTGTACAATGAACGGAACGTCGACGGGAAATGCTAGTAGCTACAATACTATATGAAGAAACGCGGCGTTCGCGATCGCACGTACAGCAAATTCGATCTTGCCGAACGCGCACCATCTCGATGAACACTGTATAAAGGCTGCCATGCATGAAATAATCTTTCGAGTTAGGTATAAAAATGTAACACGCGTGATATGATCTTGCCCGAGCTAAACTTGATACTACGATAAGATATACCTATAATATTTTTAATTCGCTAACGTGACTTACTAATCCTTAATCGCTCGTATACGACATTTAATATCTTATTTTGTGTCACGGCGCAGCTTCTTAATAGGCAGCTTCTCACTACGTGATTAAATTCTTCTAAATTCACTACTAAGGAACGTCCGTCAACTCGAAAGTTTCGTTTCCTTCTGTGGAAGTCGTTTCCAGTTTTTTTACGACGCATATCTTTCTTATTACCTGACATCACGGACATGCTTCGGACCGTCGAAAAAAATTCCACGTGCCATGGCAGAATTGTATAGGAACAGTGCGGTGGCGATCAGCTGATCGCCAGGTTGACTCTTTTCCATTCGTCCTTGTTAACGTATGCAGTTTCCTATGGTTTCCTATCTCTTTCTCTTCGATCAGGTCAGGGTATTTTGTACTACCTGAAAGATTTGTAGTTTCAAGAAATTTCCTTTGGAAAAAATAAGAAATTTCATACACAGGAATTGTATACCAGAGAAAAAGGATAAGTACAAATTTTTTTGTGACCGTTCAAAGATCGTTCTATTATTTCTACATTTTTTCAGTACTTTTTTTTCTTCATGGAAATAAAAAATTATCATAACAATAAGACTCAAGAAAAAATGAATACATTAAAGTAAAGAATAAAATCCTTTTTTACATTGTTACGAAATGTTATTGTCGTTTTCAGTCACGGTAATCCTTTAAAAACTAATTTAGAGAGATAAATCCTCGAACGATCGCAGAAAAGATTGGAAAGCTGTATACTTTCTTTTTTAAATTTTACTGGTATCTCTGAAAATATTGTTTTTACTTTGATTATTTATTTTTCTTGATAATATAATACAAAAGGTAATGCTTAGCATTAATTTTTGCATATGGCATGTGTATATTCATGTATATTCTTGTCATTCGTTTTTTGTCAAAAATCGGATTTTAAAAAATGCTTTTTTTTTTCCTTTATAGATATCTCTCTCTTAAAACATGTTATCATTCTTATAAATCATTCATCAACACTCGTTCGTAATTTTCTTACGAAAAAAAAAAGCGTTCAATAAATACATGCAAAATTAATTTTTTATTATTAAGTGTAATGTTTATGTAATAAAAGTACGTTAAGAATAAAAAAAAATTATTCTTCATATTTTTCGTAGATCTTTTCAATTTACTGACAAACTTTTTTTATATATCTCTAATATGTGTAATTGTCTACCTACCACATACCGATTTCTGGACTGGATCGCGTTCTTATCACTTTATATCACACCAACATCACGTTATTTTTTTGTGTGACACATTTTATTTCTGTAAAATTCTGTGAAATAAGTGATTTAATGTCTATTGATTCCACCATCCTTCGTCGCAAAATCATTTCCTGACGATTTATAATTTACATAATCCTGTTGCAAAAGATCATTCACATTAGCAATTTGCAACTCGGACTTTAAGCTAATCGGTTTTCAAGCGATATATAACATAAATTGCTCAACCGTCACATTAGTGAATCGTGATGCCCTACTTCATTTAAATATTCAATACTTTCTCGCACTCTCTCTCCCTCTCTCCTCCTTTTTATGACAAAGTAATAAATTGCACGCTTAGACTTTGAACGAACTAAGAAGAACGGACTAAGAAAAATATGTTATAAAAAGACGTAAAGCAAAAATGCATTGATATAATTTTATAAGATAATTTCTTCTTGGAAAAGTGTTCTGCAAACTTATAACAAAACATACGATGATTCGACGTTATAATATCGTGCTGGACAAACTGTAAAAATCAACATGACACGTTCACGTTTACGTGATCCTTTATACGAATGAAGATAATACTCAAAGATACAAACAACAGAATCCAAACAGACAAAAAATAATCGTATGTTTACCTAAGTTTAATTAAAATCTGTTATGCGCCTGTTTCCTCCAATACACACAGAGAGATGAACGTCTCAATCTTGATCCAACTTGTTCCTCATTTTTTCTTCTTTTTCTAACTTTAAAAAAAAAATGAAAAATAAGTTAATAAACTGAGATTATAGCTGATTAATTTACATTAGTGGAGCATTAAACTAATGATGTATAGAAAAGCAAGTTATGTAAAGTAAATTGCACTTCAATTTATTACATTTATTCATTAATTTTCTTCGCGGAATTTTTTTATTTATTTCAGTCAATCAGTAATTAAGATGAACCATTTGTTTTTTTAAAGGTCACAAAGCCACCGCCTTGCCGCGGAGCCACACAGCCCGACACGTAGATCTTACGTTGATATCTTACACATTACTCATTTTTTTTAATTGGACTTTCCAGACAGCACAGAATATTTAAATATTTATTACTAATCATTTTTTTTAATGTTATATAAATATTTTATACATATTTTATATAAAGCTTTATTCAAAATATTATTAAAGTATAGCGACTAAATATTCTGTGTAATAAATCATACAAATATTTTGTAAATATTTTATAAATATTGTGTGCAGTCTCATGGGTTATACCACTTAAAGAAAACAGCTCATATATGTAATTTAATAACTGGCAGATATAAAATATTATTTTTAAATTGTGTGTACAGGATATATTTGAACAAGTATCAAATATTTTATATAGATACGTATTCCCATCGATCAACATTGAAAAAATGCATCTATAAACAAAACATTTTCATTTGTTTCTTTTAAACTTTGTTTGATTTTTTTAAATTCTGTTACTAAACATTTAAATTTGTTTTTATGTGATTTGAATTTTGTCATATTTTCTATTATTTTTCCATTGTTTGATATTGTTAAGCACTTATAAAAAATTTATTCTACCTCAGAAACTAAGCGTTTCTAAATCCACGTGTAATGTGAACTCTTTTTAATGTTTGGAATTTAATTAGAAATATTTACATTTTCATAATAAATTTGACACTTATTCATATATAATACCTGTAAAATTCCTCGTTTCTCTAATATATCCTTTAAATTAAACTTTCCTTATATTAAACATCAAAAAATTAATAAATCTATGTCAACAAGATAGTTACGAGATGCAATTAAGAAATTAATCGAAATTTATAATAATAAGTTAAATTTTGATTATCATCCTCAATCGGCGACGAGATCAGTTTACATGACGCAGCGAAAAATAGCATCGTGTAAATCCATAACGTCTGTCTCAGTTTATCTACGCGGTCCACGTCCTCACATTTCGACGTGATTATATCGCGAAATGTTATCACACTAATTACGGTTATCGACCGCTGTGACATAATCGATCTTATGCAAACAAAGGGCTCGGTAATACGTACGAAACCGTGACGATGATTAGCGAACGTTGTCCTGGTTGTCCCTGTGATCGTAGTAGCTCGTAGTCATCTCACATAACCTTCCCTAACCTACCTGGCAGAGGGGGCTACGTTAATGTTTCTCTACGTCTCCCGGCGGGAATCTCGAAACGTTCACACATATGCTTCTGTCGAATCGATCTGAAAATGCCGCCGAATATCCTGAAGAGCAGCTTGGAGAATGCCTCCTTCAGCATTGTATTTCAAGTATGTTGATAAAACCGGTATAGCGGTTTTTTTTTTTTTGCAATCTGAGTACTTTGAAACATTTGTTTTAATCTAAGAGTACTGATTAGAGGCATCTGCTTTTGTATTGACAGTGCTATGTCTATGTCGTATAAAATTTTAGAAAAACTTTTTTTTACAGATATTCTGTCGCTGTGTTACATTTGTCTTGAACGCGTTTGTTGTCCGTCATGTGGGCCAGGCAATCTTAGGTGTCATTAATGTGAGATTACTCTTATTGGAATCTATGATACTGTTCTTATCACGCGAACCATTTGTGAAAGCATGTCTGACTAACACAGTAGAGCATAATTGGGCCCAAGTTGTGAATCTACTGTGGCTGACGTTAGTTTATTGTATACATGATAATTGATCATCTCGGAAACTATACTGATCAGCCCCATAATATAAGTAATATATAAAAATTGATGAAGTTGTAAAACTAATTGTGCTATTAAAATTGGGAAATTACAGAAAAATGTGGAATTGATCAGTTTGTCTTCTGAAAGACTTGATTGTTCTCTTCCAACAAAATTGTATGGATTAATTAATGTGTTTTAGAGTACCCATATGCATTGTAATGTCCTTTCTATTTGGATACATTTGGTTGTTCTTGCTGTCTACTACAGAGATATTACCACCATACTACACGTTTGCAGTTTGGGCAGTTGGACTGTCATGTATTATAGAACTGTCTTCCTTAGTCGTTCAATTAGTTGCAAGTGCATTTCTCTTTGTCAGGCTTAAAGTAAGGCAATACAGACAAAAAATATTATATAAGAATTTTCAAAAGATGTGTATTTCACTGCTATCTTTGTTCTTCCAGATAATTCTAGATACAATCATGATTGTTATTCGCACTATGACATTTGTCCCGCTGATATTGTATTATCCTGAGAACGCATTACTTGCGTTCGGCATCGCTCAACTTGTTGCAGCAATATTTTATACCACTAGTCATTATGCATATTTTCATCACCATATCAAGAAACTGAACAAATGCTCACAGAAACGAAAAATGTCTTTAAAAGACAACAGCGATGAATATGTAATAAGGGAGTTTCCTTTTCATGCTATAGAAGAATTTTTACCCGGCCAGCTAGAAAATAATGTATGTACTATAATTGCATTGTTATATTATTATTTTGTAAGAAAAATACAACAGTTACTCCCCGTAGGATTCGTACCTTGATAAAAAGTTGACTATTCTCACCTGGAGCTTCTTTAGGCAAGGAATTCTAAAGCAAATTTTGACGGAAGGCGAAAGATTGATCATGACTATAATGCCAGTATTGACATTTACAGAACAGGTTTGTATCTATATACAAAGTATTTTCCAATTAATTCGTGAATTAAAGTACTATAGTAAGAAAGTTCTCGAAAAATTAAGTTAAAAAGCTATTCATCATAAACTTAGATTTTAAGGTAATTTTTGAAATAATAATGGTTTTGGAAGTATAGCCATTTAGATTACGTTTAAACGGGGGAGGAGGGGAAGGAGATCACCTGTTTATTGATCAGATAACCGTTTAAACATAATCTGTAATTAGTCATATTTAAACCTTTATCATCTAAAAAAATTACTGCTTAAAATAAAAATTTACGAATAACTTTTACACATATATATATTTAATTTTTCGAGACCTTTTTTGTTATAGTATTATAATTTGCGAATTTTGAGATACTTGCGTATACTGTGATGACGTCATTAAATGCTTATTTTTTTCTTTCTTTAAGGGAGTCTACGAGATTGTGAATAACATGGGTTCGCTAGCTGCTAGATTTATTTTCCGTCCAATCGAAGATAGTGGATATTTTTATTTCACACAGATGGTAAAAAGGGATAAAACGATCTCCGATCAGAATCCAGTGAGTGTCTATTGCACCTTTCTATATTTACTATAAAATTTTATGTACCTATTTATAAACTATATTTTCAGGTGAAAGTACAAGAGAGTGTGAATGTATTGACACATTTGTGTTCTGTTGTTACATGTATCGGTTTGGTTGTTCTAGTATTCGGTCAATCTTATTCGAGTCTGTTGCTCTGGTTGTACGGCGGCTCGAAGCTGATTTTACCCTTACCGGTTCTATTGCTAAGAGCACACTGCCTCGCCGTGTTACTGTTAGGAATCAATGGCGTAACCGAATGCTACACTAATGCAACGGCTGACAGTGCGACCATAAACAAGAGTAACTTGATCATGGTCTACCAATCAATCACATTCTTGGGTGCATCGTATCTTTTTGCTATCTGGTTTGGTCCGGTCGGCTTTATTCTTGGCAACTGTGTGAACATGAGCCTGAGAATCATACATTCGGTAATATTCATTAATAAAAGACATCAGGATACAATCTATCGTCCATTACGTGGACTAGTACCAAAGCCCATGTTCTCCACATGTCTACTTGTTTCAGCATTTGTCACTAATTTGTCACATGTAAAGTATCCACGATGTAATTTTATATGTGTATACACAAAAATCGCACAGTGATAAAGTAATCTCTTTCATTATTTCAGACTTACTTCTTCCCAAGTGAAAAAATATTACACCTGTTGATTGGCATAATAATGTTTATAATTGTACTTATATCTTGGCTATATGAAAATTATGAATTACTCCAGCTTGCCACAAGCAAATGGTATGAAAGAAGAAATAAACAGAAAAAGAGCGACTGATCCTAAATTCTCATGTAATATAAATTATTTTATTTAATGTACAAATTAACTACAAGTTCATTGTAAGATCTTGTAAAATGTTAAAAGATTATATATATATAAATAATTATTTTTGTACAACTAGTTGAAATTGACTATAAATCCCTATATGATAAGAGCCACATATCTTACATCTATTAAAAATTTCCTTTTATTAACAATTCACACATATATTTAATACTTAAATATTTTTGTAAAAAAGATCTCATTTTGAATACAATTATTATAAATAAGTTTCAGCCATGTATACAACAGTGATTATTTCAAGTCGATATGTCTTTATATATAGCACCAACTACGGGTTCCTTACGAAGTATAATACATTGCCTAAAATTCAGTGAAGTTTCCGTTTTAGAAGTGTCGTAAATTTGTTTGTCATTTTATTTACCTGTTATCATTTTGAAGCGATATAATTGGTGACCCAGATTTTGGTTCCAATTTTGCAACTAGATCTGCTATGGCTGCTATCAACCCGGCACTGTCGCTTGATGCATCACCCTTAACTACAAAAGTTTACAATTTTATAAAGTTTTTGTCATATAAATACTTGAAATTTTCTCACGTTTATAATTTTTTATTGTGTCTTTAATGATTTATTACCTCCAAGACAGAGACCAGCATGATCAGCCAAGATACAGCCAATGATTCCTTCCTTATCATGCCTATAAGATATGATAATAACTTTACTAGATAAATATACAAAACCAATTAATAAATCAGAGAATGGAAGTAACTCGTTACTTTAAACAAAGTTATAGTTAGAAGTATTTTTTTGGATAATTTTATTGGTAACTGTGTTTACCTTTTCTTTTTAATAACTATATAACAGTAATTACATTTTTTTGTAACAGTAACAAATTTTACAGTCACTTTTATCATTACTTTGCATGTTTGGATTTTGATTTGACTGGAATTATTTTATACTTTTACGAGATAGGTACATCAGATAGATAGCTCATTGTCAATTTGTCACATATTTTACAGGTTTCAGAATTATGAAGTTATGTTTTTAAGAAAAAAAAACTAAAGAGTGTGTCATTATTGTACACTGCTATTATTGACATTTAAACAAAAATAATGCAAAAGTACATTTTTTATACAGATTTTTAAAAAGTAACAGAAAAATAAAAAGTTGCCTTTTTATTTAAGTAACGGTAACTGTAACAAGTTACTTTTAAAAATTGGTAACTAAATAATATCAGAAACTAGTTACTTTTTCCACTCGATAACGAGTAATTGTAACTTGTTAGTTTTAAAAAGTAATCTCTTCCATTCCTTTAATAATAAAAACAAAGATGGATACACAAAATGTATTTAAACTTAATTTTTATTAATAACGTGTATTTAAACTCATTTAACTTGATAACAACGTGATAATTGTGTTTCTATAGCTATGATTCATCATTAAAACAATCGTTTTGTAGTGGTAATTTTACTTGCTACAAAACCACCCATAGCTAGAAAAACACAACTTTTACATCACAAAAAAAATACAAAAATTCGAGCCTAAATAGTATTTACAATATAATATTTATTACATGACAATTCGAAAGTGTTCAAAATCTTGAGAACCGAAAAAGATTTCCTAACCCATATGAACCACACGCTTACGTGTCATCCAATGTTTTCACCAAGTTTCGTTCCATCCCTGGAGTCTCGCGCGACGCTCGTAAAACTAAAATCAACACGCGAGATCCGTGGTTTTCTTGAAAAATAAACTTGATGTCGAAGGGAAGGCCGACGATTATATTATCAGGTTATCACGCGAATATCGCTGTAAGTTTGCCAGTTCGCTGGTGTGACACAGTGTGACAGATCGCGATATTTCACGTCTCGCGATACATCGCGCCACGTACACGTGCGCAACTGCGCACATGTACGTACCACGTGATCGCCCATATACCCAGCGTCGCTTGACGATCGCATTACGCGGTAACTGAACTTTGCCCTTCCTCTCCGTCGTAATTGAGAAAATTATGCGTCGAATTAACTTGGGCGAGGTGTTACATTACGCAACTTGATGAAACTATTATTTCTTTCAGTTCTTTTCTTTTCACGTTTTCGCGCTTAATGCCTGATTTCGATGTGTAAAACGATTCATTCACAGAATCACTCCGCGATTGCGCTGGCAAGAAATTGCTGAGGAAATCATATACGTGTTGCAATTACGGATATCGGTGTTTCCGGGACACTCAGTATAAGCCATATAAGCGCTATATACGTATCGTGCGACGGGCCGACGTGACTTGTTCAGTGACAATCATGGCTGGTAAGTGGTGAGATGTGTACTTGTTTGTCGCCGTTATTTTGTTAAAAAATTAAATGTAAACAAGTGAAGACAACGGATTTATTATCGCTAACTCATTGCATCAGATCAATTTATTCCAGTGAAAAATATTAATTTGCGTATTTTATAATAATATCTGAATTAAAAGAAATTAAAATTCATGGGTGTTCTAAGTGAGGATAAAAGTTGCAATATATAAATAATAAATCATTCAGCGTTAAAAAACAATCATTTTTAAAGAGTTACATATTAATTAATACAAACGCAAAGAATATATCACATAAAATGTTATAGTTTCTTATATATTCATTATAATAATTAATGTCAAAAGTTGCAGTATATAAAAAAAAGATAAATTTTAAAATTGAAGAACTTATTTAATGCAATTATAGTCTTCTAAATATTTACTTATTTAATATTTTTGTAATTAGGAAAAAATATATTAATTAAATTTAAAAGAAAAGAAAAATATTAATAAAAATTAAATTGGAATAATTTTATTTTTCTTTCTAATGTTTAATTTTACAATTTATTTATTTTATTTTAATAGTACCATAATAAAAATGTAGAAATTATATATATTGTGTTATATATTTTTTAATTTATAATAAAAATAAACTAAATAATTTTTTTATTTCAGAAATAAATCCTTACAAGAGTCTGTTAAAATCTATTAAAATTGGATTGAAAGACTGCCAATATTATGATATTGGCAGTTTTGGCACACAATATGGTAAAAATTTTTTGTCTTTCATTTCATATCTAATGAATAAATATTATTTATATATATATTGGCCTTATAGACAGATTACCATTTTCCATCCGAATTCTCTTGGAAAGTGCTGTACGTAATTGTGACAATTTCCAAGTAACTAAATTCGATGTTGAGAAAATTTTGGATTGGGAAAATAATCAGTCTCTTCAAGATGGAGTTGAAGTGGCCTTTAAGCCTGCGAGAGTTTTATTACAGGTAAAAAAATACCTAAAAAAATTTTATAAATATTTTATTATATTTAATTATGTGCAAAAAATATACTTATTTCTATTTATTAAATTACAAACAGGACTTTACTGGAGTACCAGCAGTTGTGGATTTTGCAGCAATGAGAGATGCTGTAAAGAAACTCGGTGGTGATCCTAATAAAATTAATCCAGTCTGTCCATCGGATCTTGTAATCGATCATTCAATACAAGCTGATTTTACTAGAAGGTATAGTTTATTGCTTTATCAAGTATGTTTTGATTTTTTAAATGGAGAGTTAAAGGTTATCACAAGCTAATACAAAATAATCTGGTAATCTAATATTACTGAATGTGTTACAAGAAAAAAGAAGTTTTATGTAATATACTTAATAATGGGGGAAAGAAGATACAAATATAAAAAATATCCAAGAATCTTTTTTTCATTTTTGTGTTATATTACCTAATTTGGTTTAAATCTTATTATTATGCATGTTTCAGTAATGATGCCATAAAAAAGAATGAAGAACTCGAATTTGAGAGAAATAAAGAACGCTTCATGTTTCTTAAATGGGGTGCGAAGGCATTTAAAAATATGTTAATTGTTCCTCCTGGAAGCGGTATTGTACATCAAGTGAACTTAGAGTATCTGGCAAGAGTGGTATTTAATTCCAACAATCTTCTGTATCCTGACAGTGTAGTTGGTACTGATTCTCATACTACCATGGTTAATGGTCTGGGTGTACTTGGATGGGGAGTCGGGGGTATTGAAGCAGAAGCTGTTATGCTTGGACAAGCAATTTCCATGTTAATACCAAAAGTCGTGGGATATAAATTGGAAGGTGTATTGAATCAATATGCCACATCTACTGATCTTGTTTTAACTATTACAAAGGTAAGAATTTTCTGAGTAGAGGTTCAGAAAAGCAATAGGAACTTTTTAGAGATATTTTTACCGTTATTAAATATTAAATGTTTTATATATTTTTATAAGAGTACAATTTTACTTATTTCTTAATAGATAAAGTTTATATGTATATAATAGAATATACCATATATTTCATATATAATATTAATAAGTATCAATTATAAAATCTTATAAACTTATAATATTTTACACATTTGCAGAATCTTCGACAAGTCGGAGTAGTTGGAAAATTTGTCGAATTTTTTGGTCCAGGCGTAACGCAGCTAAGTATCGCTGATCGTGCTACTATTTCCAATATGTGTCCGGAATACGGAGCAACCGTAGGCTTTTTTGCAGTAGATCAACAAAGTTTAGCATATCTCAAACAAACAGGTAAACATTTCTTTATCAGTAATTATATATTTTTATAAACATCTTTTACAATATGATGACAGTTTAAAAATATTTTATATAATATATTTTTTCCTATTTAGGTCGATCTGAGGAACACATTGATAAGATTGAAAAATATCTTGAAAACGTACGCATGTTAAGGAATTATGATGACCCAAGCCAAGATCCAATCTTTTCTGAGGTAGTCACTTTGGATTTGAACACTGTAGTTTCAAGTGTCAGCGGACCTAAAAGACCTCATGACAGAGTTTCAGTTTCCGACATGCAAATAGACTTCAGGAATTGCCTCGTAAACAAGGTTGGTAATTCTTACATTTTTACATGAAATAGATTGCACTCACGAGCTCTAATCTTATTTCATCTACTGTATTCCATATTGTTACTTAATAAGATGATTAATATTAATTACATTCATATTATATACATAGAGCACTTGTAACAATATGATAAGTCTAGAATGCTAATATGAACGCTTTAAGAAAGATGATTATTTAGTACATACAAGGGACGAATATTACCCAGTGACTGTAAAAATGTAAGTCAAACTGGAGTATATCCATCTCATGGTGTACCTCTATTTTGCCAGCTAGTGTGAAAATGTATTTTATTATTTTTTCTAAAAAGATTGTATGGTACTCTTTTGCTAGAAAAAAACCATACCAAAAAATGAAAATAATTAACAGAGAATTAGGTAACTTATTACTGTGATATGATTAACTTACATTAACATATCACAGTAAAAATTCCTGTGAACTCTGTGATTAAAAGTTGTTTACTTTCATGACAATCTGCAGCACTATGTAAATTTAATGTAATCAAAGGCACTCGTTTCTTTTTTTTTAGAATACCAGCAACTTTTATACGTTACTTTATAATAAAGACATTCTGATATATTAATGCTGCGATAAAACAAGCTCTATAAAAATATATATTATTTTGTATGTATTAGTAATACTAACATTAAATTATTCTTGTGAAAAACGTATCTATTGCGATCGGCGACAATGTTCTATGTTGCTATGTCTCGAGCATCTTTCCTTTGCTGATCTAGCTTTATGATATTTTGATTCGACATACAGTTAGATCACCAAAGATAAATGAACGAGATGTGAACTGAATCTTCAGGTGATATCTCTTGCCATTAAAGACGAGTATATGATCTAGTCACAAATTTTTTTCTCATTTGCGTACCAGTCACATACTCGACCCTAACAACAATACTTAGCAGAGCGATATGCACGTAACTATAAACGTTAGATGTACAGGGATTTGATATTGGATGCAATCATCACCCGGTGAAGTTTCCATTACATCTTTACCGGATACGATCGCATCTAATAGCATGATCCTCTTATATAATGCTGATATCAATCGAATCCATGAATTTATTTCCTAAATATACAAATATTTCTCTATAGTAGGGGAGGCCAAGCGGGGATTTTGAGATTTACTCGAGCGCGTCAGAATAACATAAAGGGGGAAAGCTCTTGCACCCTAATAAGTACCTCCACCAAATATTAAACCTCTATATAGAGCCGGGGGTCCAGGGGATTAGTAAATAAAAAAAATCGATCGTTCGAAAACTCGAGCGCGTCAGATTAAGGTATGGTGTGTTAATTACATGTAGAAAAGTGTACATTTAAAAAATCTGACGCGCTCGAGGAAATTTTTTTCCCCCTTTTTCGACCCCTTCCTACAGCTAACCCCACACGTAAACCGTCAGATTAATATTTATCCGTTATCATGGGTCGCTTACACTATTAATATCTGACACGCTCGAGTATTTCATTGTCACTGTTTTTTTTTAAAGCCTGTACACGCTCCCCCCACCACTGAAACGGCATACATCATATAACGTTTTTTTCTTTTTAGCATCTAATCTTCACAATCCAATAGGTTCCCACGACGCTCGAGTAAATCCACATTTAGCCTCTCGGCCTCCCCTACTACTATTTTAAATATTTAAAAGAAATTTAGGAAAATTCAGCTATTTCAGGAGCATTTCCGATTATTTGAAGAAAAAATTGAAAACAATTTCACTTTATTAAATATTTCTTTAAATACCCAAAGCTATTATCCCACACATAACGAAACTTTAAATATGGTAGGTAATCCAAAATTAAGCACATGGCATGCTTGTTCTCCTACTGGATTCCTAGCCAGATTAGAATCTTACCATCGTATTGGCTTCCAATATGCAGCCAATATTGTGGTAAGAATCTAATCTAGCTAGAAATCCAGCAAGAAAAGCATCATGTGTCGCAGGCCTTAGATATGCACAATTGGATACTTACAATAATTATTTGTTGATAATATTTCCAACGATCATCAAGATTTCTTCATCTTTAGAATTATAAAACACAATTGTCAACAATACTAACAAACTACGATATTTTCACGACATAGCAAATCAGATGAAAAAGATCACACTAATAAAGAATTCGATATTTGGGACTCACACCAACACTCATGCACAAACTGTATTGTAAACTGGATTTTCAAACTACTAACTCCTGTATTCGTCAGACCCTTGTTGAGCCCTTTTAGAAGCCTTATTTCTGACCCTTCTGTTTCTGAACTTCTATTGGGTCCAGCTTTATCACTAGTTTTTTAACAAAAAAAATTTTCAACTAAAAATTATGACAAATTATATTTCATAACTTTTACAATAGTGCATACTGAAATTCTATTGACTCTATTTATATGACACTGCAGAAACTTTTAGTAAACATACAAAAAGCACACAAAAATGTAAAAAATATTTATTACGCGAATATGATATTTAACTCTTAGTCACGCCGAGAAAATCACGGTCTTAATCCCATAGGCGAACCGTAACGAATGATCGCTCAACGAACGGAAACAATACGTGTTTGAGAACATGCCGATCGATTTCTATTCGAAATGTTCAACATTGGCATCGCGTTACCTGGCCTATGACAGGCACAAGGACACCTTCCGAAGAAACTCATCTACTGTATCATAAAGTTAACGCTTCTTCCGCGTGAAATTCAACTCCTCTCCGATTGAGATTAATATCGAAGATCGATAAAATATACTTGTATACTTTAATGAATATATTTAATTGGTATAAATCCAAAAATTTAAGATTAAACAAAATCAAATTATAATAGTAAATTTCATTCATATTAATTTAAAATCGATACTCCTGTAAAGAGAATTTCGAATCATATTAAGAAATGTTACAAATTGACAATAATGATATTTTTGATGACAGGATCTTTAATATAAAAATATAATAATATGAGATCATTGTTCATTTGTTTGCATCAGTATTTTAATTAATTGAAAAATACAAGTTGAAAAATACATTTGTCTTGTTTTAAAAAATTCCGATTACTATGCATCAGAAAAATCTTTCTGTATTTTCTTTAAAAAGATAAGAGATAAAAACAATTGCACGTATCAGCTTGAAATTTTTTATATTTATGATATAAGTGGGCTATTAAACACATGACTCTCTTATTCTTCAAAATATAAAAGAATGCGTATGTGGCACTTAACAGTTTATGAAGAAAGAAATAATTCGTACGCACATACCATTGATCGATCGATCCGTCCACCTCGTCGGAGAAGACCAGAGTCTTTGGTCACACTTCGCATAAGTTCTGGAAGACGTATTCAGAGCTCGCGCTGAAATTGCTGATACAACATCCTACTACATTCGTTTTGCAAAGCTCACACATTTCATTGCAAATGAACCATCGTTTGTCGTGCATACTGGTATATAGAAAGAACTCAGATTTCATATCAAGGCACAGTATCTAGGGTTTGGAAAAGGGATATGTTTACGGAAAACAATGAAAAATTTTGTTTAAAGAAAAACCTTAGATTGAATTAATATTATAATAAACAGCTGATTATGTATCATTTTATATTAATGAACAATATATTAAAAGAAGTATTTGTATATATTCTGTTTAGCACATTTCGGTCACGATTAATATCGAGTATTATCGAAGTATCTTTAAAAAATAGAAATATTACTAAACAGTTAATATCCATAAAGGGGTACGAACAAATATTATTTCCATAATTGCTGTAATTTAAAATAAATAGTGAGAAAGAGAGAGAGAGAGAGAGAGAGAATGTTTATATCATTACGGATATTTCTTATCTTTATTGTCGCACTTACAATTATAGTTTATAATAACCTTATTGCTTTTATACATTAGCTTTTTTAATTACGTATAATTTTTTATCAGTTTTTTTGTCTAAAAATACTTGTCATTATTGCTGGTTCGTCGTTGTTGGATTGTGCGCGCGCGAAGTAAGCACGAGGTCATCGATCTCGTGATTGCTTAAAGATCGTTGCGAATTCGTGTTGCTTTTTCAGCAAATTGTGCATTGAGCAATGAATTCTGTCATGCCACTCGACGCATTAAATCTACCAAATTTGTGAGACAACAAATAATGGCTTGAAACAATAAATCATTTATTATTTTTTTAGTGTACAATTTTTAATTTGTAATTATTTGTAAATTTTATCATAACTTCTCAGGAGGGATATTGTACTTTTCACATTAAAAGACAAATTTAAAAATATATACAAGAACAGAGTATATTAAACTATATATAACCTTTACACTTCACTTATCTTTAATATTTAAATGTGTGAATTAACTTAATCCTAATTAAAATCCAGTCCATTTTTTTGTATACATTAAAACCTTCCAATATGTGTTAAATTAAGACAAAAATTTTAATCTTTTCTTTTCAAAGTTGCATATTCTTATTCTTTATATTTAGATTCAATCAACATTAATCACTAATGATCAGTCTTCTCTCTCATTACAGAAATTATTTAAAAAATTGAATATTATCACGAAAAGAGTTATTTTGATCGTACATTTAAGCATATAAATAAAATTCTCACAAATTATCGAAAATGTGTAACAAATGACGATTTTTTATTACAGGTAGGTTTCAAAGGCTACGGTTTGACTCCCGCAAAGGTGGATTCCGTGGGGAAGTTTAAGTACGAAGAGAAAGAGTACGAGTTGAAACATGGCTCTGTAGTAATTGCAGCTATTACCAGTTGTACAAATACTAGTAATCCTAGCGTTATGCTTGGAGCAGGTGTGTTATGAATTTTATTAGTAAAATTTATTGTAATTATACATAACATTTAATATTATATAATTTATTATATTGACGCAAATGATTTGCTAAAGAGCGAATGAAATGAAATTAATCCATTTTGTTAACGCTACTTTGAAGATCTATCTAAAATCATCGACGTTTACTAATGCATTACATAAAAGCGCAGTTAAATCTCAAATAGAATTAAAAATGAATTTAGTGCTTTAAATTATTAGTAGAATAATCATTATTAGCTTAAACATTTTGTCTATTTAAAGAAACTTGTTTTATACGTTTAAATTTAGATTATAATTATAAGAAATAAAACATTGTTGTATAAGTAAAAAGAAGAAAAATAACAAATACATTTAGTCTTGTTAATATATAGTATTGTTAATATAAAATTTCATTAAATATTTAATTATCAAAGCACATAAATCGTAGATCTATAGAAAGAATGTTATAAATTAAAGTATAAGATTTGCTCTGATATACAGGTCTTCTTGCTAAAAAGGCAGTGGAAGCTGGTTTGAACGTTGAGCCGTATATAAAAACGTCATTGTCACCTGGCTCTGGAGTTGTTACGTATTATCTCCAGGAAAGTGGTGTGATTCCATATCTGACTAAATTAGGTTTCGATATCGTGGGTTACGGATGTATGACTTGTATCGGAAACAGCGGCCCACTTCCTGACGCTATAGTCGAAACTATTGAAAAGGTAGAGTAATTTGCTGATTTTTATTTAAATTCTATTTGTCATTTTTTAATTGTTGACAATTATGAAATTAATAAAATCGCGTTTGAAAATCATTAAACTTCGCAAAGCTTATCATCCAATTAATTTTATGAAATTAAATAATTTTTTTTATATATAAGCATTATCTTTGCATATAAAACGATGTTAAATATACCTTGTAGAATGAACTTATTTGCTGTGGAGTTCTGTCAGGCAACAGAAACTTTGAAGGGAGAGTCCATCCGAATACCCGGGCGAATTATTTAGCGTCCCCGCTCCTAGTAATAGCTTATGCTATTGCCGGTACTGTAGACTTTGACTTTGAAAAACAACCACTGGGTAAGATGTAGAATTATCTTTATTTTGTCAGATTTATCTTTGTAAAAGATATGTATCACATATGCATAATTTATATACGACATTTCTGTTATTTACAAGGTCACAAAGCCGATGGCACTCCAATATTTTTACAAGACATTTGGCCAACTAGATCAGAAATTCAAACCGTTGAGCAGAAATATGTTATCCCAGCAATGTTTAAAGAAGTCTACGGTAAAATTGAACGTGGTAGCGATAATTGGGCAAACTTGGTAGCACCTGACGGCAAGCTATATCCATGGGACATTGATTCTACGTACATTAAAAATCCACCATATTTCGATAACTTGCAGAAGGTAATTAGATGTACTAATTTTATCGTACTAAACACTACAATTAATTTTGAAATTTTTATGGAATACAGAAATATGTAAAATTTTATTTTTTAATATTAGCTTTTATTTTTCTTGAAAGTTATATTACATATTTAGAATTTTTTAGATATTAATATAGAAAAACTAGCTGAACTATACTAATCATAGCAAATGCGCGGAACAAATTTTAAATTATTTCTTAAGGACATTTATGTGCTAAAGAGTAATTTTGCTTTTATTATAAATTTTTTATTTATAAAAATTTAAAATATGATTTTACAGGAGCTGTCTCCAATTAAATCGATTACAAGAGCGCGAGTGCTTGTAAATCTTGGAGATTCTGTTACGACCGATCATATTAGTCCAGCAGGTAGTATTGCGCGTAATTCAGCAGCAGCGAGATATCTAGCTAATCGAGAGTGAGTTTGATCTATAAGATAGTGGAGACTACGCATGCAATTGGCTAAATTCTTAATTATGATTTTCATTTCCAGCTTGACGCCAAAAGATTTCAATTCTTACGGCTCGCGTAGAGGAAACGACGCCGTGATGGCGCGAGGAACATTCGCTAACATTCGTCTTATGAATAAATTTATTGGTAAAGCAGGACCACGAACGATTTACATTCCAACAAATGAAGAGGTATATGTGTTTTCTCGCTCTGGTTTAATTTATCATTGCATATATAGAGAGCTTTAAAAATTTATTTAATATTATAATCTATTTTAATTCTTGTCATAGATAATATGCATAAATTTTACATTTTTAAACACTTGTATGATTTAAATACATTAATTGCTTAAAAAAATGGCATATCTGTAGCGGACAGTTTTTAAAATATACATTAGTAGCGAATATGTTAATAAACTATTGGCTGAATGTTATTTAGATGGACGTATTCGATGCGGCCGAGAAATACGTGAAAGACGGAACACCTTTAATTGCTCTGGTTGGTAAGGAATATGGATCTGGATCTTCCAGAGATTGGGCTGCCAAAGGACCGTATTTACTTGGTATTCGAGCGGTTATAGCAGAATCGTATGAAAGAATACACAGGTAAATATTTTTTAAACATTATATCTATTTTTTAATAAATTTGAATTTTTCATTAAATTATAAAATACATTTCTTTTAAAAAGAGTTTAATAAAAAAATTAGCTTATTATATGTTTAAACAGTTTTAAATAAAATATTAAGTTTGTTTTATTTTTGTTCAAAGAAATCTAGTTCACAATTGCTTTTATTTAATGCGCATCTATATTTAAATTTGTTTATTTATTTGCAGGTCCAATCTTGTGGGTATGGGCATTGTTCCGCTACAATATCTTCCTGGAGAAAATGCAGAAACTTTGGGGTTAACCGGTTATGAACAATACGATATCGTGATCCCCACAAATTGTCAACCCGGAGAAACAATCATTGTGAACACGGACAACGGGAAAAATTTCAAAGTGATTGCACGATTTGATACAGATGTCGATTTGACTTACTTCAAACACGGTGGTATTCTTAATTATATGATTCGAACAATGCTTTGATGCGCGATTTAAAAAAATGAATGTAAATGATCCTCTTAGAAGGCTACTTAATGAGATACTTAATATTGGTTTTGGGATATCAGCTGTACAAGATTGAGTTTTAAATACATGAAGGAAATATACAGTAAGCGCTATCGTAATAAATGCCTATTCTTTCTATCATCTAAAATTATTAACATGGCACTTATAATATTCGTGTACAGCGTATCATTAATGAATATATTTATTTCATAAGATTTCAAATTTTTGTTATACTAAGTTTTAACGCTGTATTAGTTTTACAGTGGAAGTAATCTAAAATTCAACAAGACACAAAGCTTATTAATCTAATTTTTTGCCATCGTTGTTAAAAAATTATTTTTTTAATATTTTATAATCGTTCTTATACCTATATATGGAAAAATATTGCTTTTATGTGTATATATGTGCTGATAAACATCATAATAATAAAGCGTTGCAATACAATTGACTTTGTTTATTATACACAGGACCACTTTTTAATTATATCTTAATACTTCAAGATGTAATCTGGAAGAAAATATCATGCGAACACAAATTGTTCACACATAAAATTACAGATAAATAATCTTAGATCCATTCCAAATAAGTAAAATACTTTTAAGATAAGGTCAATAAAATCTAAATGTAGTATTAAATAAATAATACGAATAATTCAGACATATTTCAACTCTTTCACAGAAAGATTATCTTATGTTGTTCTGAGTAATAATCGAAACAAACTAGACTCTTGATAAAAAATCAGCTTGAAATCTGCGTATCTTACAAGATGAGATTTAAAAATCTATCGTATTGTATAATATAGGTACAGTATATATGTTAGTTATTATCTATTTCACCGTCGATTTACTATAAGAAATACGCGTTTGTCGACTTTATAACTTACGAGTCAATGATAATCGATATGAACATAAAATAATATCTGCACCTAAATATTTACTTACAATCATTATTTTTATATATACATATGGCAACACACAATTATTACAATTTTTATTCATTATACTTTATAATAAAATAATCGCTGTTTTTATAAAATGTACCGGTTTTACGAAATATATACATCATATTTAGGATCCAATTTTGATTTTGTTCTTCAAGTCTTCCATGCTTCTCATCACAAATTGTAATTAAACTTTTCTCTTTAGTATTAAAAATTTTATTTAAATCTATTTACATCTATTTATCGTGTACACGGAATAAACAACGACTTGTAATCACGCTTTCGATATGAATGAACTGAAAAGTCTAATTCGATCATGTGTCTATCCGTAGCACAGTATAGTTGTGTATTGTCGAATTGCACAGAATAAATTGGGCTGCGTCGAGATGATTCTTTCGAGTTTACGTAATACAGCTAAAAATATTGAAAAAATATTTATCATAAACAATTTGTAATTTACAAAATACATATACCAATTAAAAAATTTGGATAAGAACCTGAACAAAATCACTTTTCCTCTGATCCCACAGAACAGCTAAACAATTATATTGTGTCCCTGTTATCATAGTATATCGATAATCGGATGCAATGCAATATAATGTCGCGTCATATGGATCCACCCATGAGCAAACGCATCTTCCAGTTCTCAAATCATAATTGTTAATATTACATAAAGCCAAAAATAGTGATTGAATAATCGAGATATGTTACCTCATGTCCCATTTTCGGATGTATGTATCATAGCCGCAAGTGAGTAAAGTGTTGGGATCATCCCATACCATGTCTAATATTCCAGCGCCGTATTTCCAATCATGCTGTATTTTATCGACCATTGTGTAACTGAAATCTCTCCGTTAGTTTTTTTTTCAAAGTATTTGATATATGTATTATTCGTATGATCGATTAAAATCGTAGTTAATTCTAGATCTCATGGATCAATTAATTATTGCAATATTACGCATACCGCTCGACATTGATTACATGTAATGGAACGTCAGTAATTCCAGACGAACCAACGGCAAATCTTACTCCCGTAGGATCAACTGAGAGCGATTGCACCTTATCCACTAGATTTATATTACAAATTTCTTTTGTGTAACGATCAGTAACTTTTGTCTTAGTAGTAACTTCTGTATTAGACACATCTGTATTGGACACATCCGAGTAATCCCAAGTGGGTACATTCACAATACCTGGATGCCTAAACATCTAAACAGAAATGAATATTACATCATATACTGTATTAGTATATTACTGTATTAGAATTACCAAATTTTACCTTCACTTCACCACGTTCTGAACCCACAATAACATTTTTCGGTGTAGCATCTATAGCGTTGACACAAGACAAGAAAGACTTTGGCCAGAGCATCGTTGCGCTTTTCCGCTTTTTTAAATTCGTCATAAAGTAGATTATAGCACCATCTCTGTATTTTTACAAAAGATTATATGTGTGACAGAAATAAAAAATGATGGAAGATATAAATATGATTATCTAAATATATATACGTATAGCCGCATATGATGAAGTTATTCCAAACAATGAATTTGCTGATGTCAGCTCCGCTATAAAGTGATACGTTATAGTAAAAGCTAAAAGTAAACTTATTAGTAGACGAATATTCAAATGGTGTTCTTTCGTGACGCTTAAAGCCATAAAGGCCATAACCGGTCCCAGACCACCAAAGCACATTGTTTGTCATTCTCAGCCATGGCATCAGGTTTTTATCATTCCGTGAGAATACATTTTCTTTACTGTATATTCCATAATGCCAGTTGTAAGATACAGACCATGCTGCACGAGGATGCAGCAATGTATTACATCTAAAAATATAACAATCTTTTAATTATCTTATGATATATATTAAAATCTTTTAATTTTTATTTTATTCTTTCTTGTGTACACATAAAATTATCAGAAAAGGGCAGCTTTCTTTTGTAAACTGTAAAACGCTAAGTATCCCATAAAAATACACATCATATAAATAGAACAATAAATATGATTATCTCATTATCTTATCATGCTGAAGCGAACTGTTACGTTCGTGCGATCGAATTTAATTCGTTCAAATCCAAATTTAGATTCAAAGGGAAATATTTCAAAAATTTAAGTTCAAGTACAGGTTAAAACACAACCTAATAACATACCTTTTACGAAACCTTTCCGATATTTGATTCGTAACGAGAAATGTTTTGCTTTTCTTGGTCCAGGCTATATCTGAATGTATGATCTCGTAAAATCGTTTGCATACTTCGCTGAGTCGCGTCAAATCGTATTCATTGCAATAATCGAAGATTAATAACAACACCTCGCTCGGTAAAAGATCCAAACGGCAAGAAGCATCTGTCATCTTTCTAGTCATCAAAATAGGTTTTTTTTTTTTTAATGCGCTAGATTACACTACACTTTTATCGGATATTAGATATATATCCGTACCGTTCTTAAAAGAGAAAAGTCCTAAAGAGAATATCTAAGAAAAACATGGAAAATCCTAAAGGTATATGCACTGAATAGTACTGAACTGAATACATCATAGAACTATATTCCATGGAACATATCAATAGATCTGTTCGTATTGCACTTTTTACACTCAATTTTTGTTTACCTCAATTTTTGAAAAAAATTGTTGAGGATTTTAAGCAACACAAGACCTACTTAAGCCGTAATCACACTACGGGTTGCGCGCTCTGTTGCGATTGAGATTACGGTTGAATGTTGGAAACTAACCAATCAGAGCAGGAACTGCTCTGCTCTGATTGGTTACATTCAACCGTAATCTCAATCGCAACAGAGCGCGCAACCCGTAGTGTGATTACGGCTTTACATACAGTAATGTAGTTTCATGTATCTATAAAACGTGTCTATCACATGAAACGTCTGCGTGATAAATGCAGATAAATGCAATCACGTATGTGTATGTCTTTTCGATGTGTACGTCACATTAAAAATTGTTATTTTATTTATTGTTTTTTATTTCTTATATACCGAACAAGAAAGAAACTTTCTCGCGCACACACACTGCACATATACAAATTTATAGTATAAAAAATATATTATTATTATTATTATTATGTATAAAAGATGTGCAATACATCTTAATTATTACTGTGTAATCCAGCTTAACATCTTTAGATAATGTTTACATTTCTTACAGATAAAAATTATTATGTAATAAAGAATTTTCATATTATATAATTTCATATAATATATTTTACATCAAAATTTTTATTTTAATAATTAATATAGTTTATGTATAATATATACAATATGCATATATATCCCATAGACAGCACACATATATATTTATAAGGTTTATTTTAAATATTTAAAAAGTATTTTTATCTTAGATTGTACAAATTATAAACATTTATATATATATGTATGCATATATATTATCTTTATAACTTATTTTGACCCCTATATATTCAATCGACTGCAACATTTATTCAAATTAAATTTATTTTTCGTCAACAGTCATTTTGAAGCGTTATATAAAGTATAATATATAGGTGTCGGTGCTGTAAATCTTTGTAAAATAGTAGTGAAAACTATATGTCATTTGAAAACCGCAGTATTTGAAGTACTGCCTCCTTTTCGCATTTCAGTCGAAGAAAAATGCCGCGGAAGTTCAAAAAATGATTTCCTCGGCTTTGAGCGAAAACTGTATTGTACAGTATATGTAAAAAGTGATTTTAAAGATTTCGTAATGGCAATTTCAATTTTTTTTCATCATAGAATACATCAACTCAGAACAACCATCTTTTTTCCGAAGCGAAATCCAGTTGTCTGAAAGATGTCGAAAAGTGTGGAAAGTGAAGGGGATTATTTTAATTAGGTTCATATTCATTCTTTTATAATTTTACATCGAAACTTAGTAATAAAAATGGCCGAGAATTAAATTGTAAACATAATATATAATACATAATATATACAATAATATAAACATATATATAATATATACAAAGTGCACCTACCACCAGGTATCTACTATAAAATTTTGAGCGTATTCGATACTCTTTAACGAAAAGTTATACCTAAAAAACCAAAGGTGATATAATTTTGGCCGGTATACTATGTATAAAATATTATGTATTATACATATATATAAATGTGAAATTAAAATATTAGATTTTTTTGTTTCTAATAAAAATATGTAAAATGGACATCATTCTGCTACATCACAGTGTCTCTGTGCATCATCAGGTTTCCTCCATTCAATATTATTTTGTGTGCCTATAATACAAAAAGAAATTCCTTCTTTATAATACTTTGAAATAAATTGTCATAATTTCGACGATTGAAATTTACATAGTCCCTTACCTAGTGTTTTATGCTTTAAGTACAGAGTGTAAAGAGTGAAATACACAAATGCAGTAAATACTGAAAGTACTGAAAATATTTTTAAAGTCGTTGCACCACCGAGTTTCTTATATAAAATACCTCCAATCAAACTGCCAAGTGCGAAACCTTGAAAATATTGTACATTTATATTACTTATATGTATAAACTCTTTCTATTATAAAATGATTGGAAACTAGAAAAGGAAATTAACTGACCTAAACCGTCATCCATTCCTGCTACAATTCCTTGAATAGTAGCTGATGTGCCGGGTGGTGATACTGCGCTCGCATATGCTACTATTGTTGTATAACAAAGCGCGTATGATGGTCCCTGCATAAAAAATTCCACGGGAAGTACCCACCATGGCGTTGGAGCAAGAGATATTAATCCCAGCCGCAACGCGTAGCATACAAAACAAAATGTAAAAGTGTAACCGTATCCAAACTTTTTCAGTATTTTACCTGGGAAAGAAGATTCAATATTATACTAGGTGTAATATATAAACGATATCTTTAATTACGTAAATGCTCTATATATCACGAACTGATAACAGAGAAATAATTTACCAGACAGAGAGAAGAATATTATCTCGCCACCGAGAGTTTCTGCGGCTACAATTAGACCTTCTATTAATTTAATTTCGCCCATATATCCAGTCGCCATAGCGAGATCTTCCAAATACCTAAGCACAATAAACTGTACTGAATATAATTCGATTTAATTAAATTTTGAAAGTTTATGACAACTAAATATAAGAGAATATATGTTAATAGAAATAAAGATTTACCAGAACAAAAAATAAATAATGAAGCTATCAAAGATGCCCGCAAGGATAGTAAAACATAGAAATATAACAATTGATTTCAATTTCAAAAGAGTCCATATATCTTTCAGTATATTTGACGATCCTGACATAAGCGGCAGCTGTAATTAGAATATACAATGTAAGATGAAAGTTGTAAGAAAAGAACTATATACTACACATATGTTTATTTTTTCATTTATTTCTTTTTAATTCTTAATATAATCACCTCCAACTTTCGGCAACAGATCAGATCAATAAAAGTAAATGTGAGCACAAGAAGAAACGCCGGTGTATAAGTTTTGTAAATTTCTCCTTGCGACCACAAGTCTATTGTGTACCCAGCTAAAAATGCTGTTATGCCGAAACCAATTGTGCCCCATACTCGCTGTCTACCATATCCCATTTGTCCACCTTCACCTGAGAAGATATTTTGAGAAAAATAATTCTTTTTTACTCAAATTATTATATAAAATTTAGTTATCACAAACGTTATAATGAAACTTGTAATAATAAACAAATATTAAATTGTTTATTCCGTAAAAAATTGAAAATTATGTCTACGTGAGCATTTTTATATTTTACTGAAATATATTGGTACAATTCACTTACCTAATACATCAAAGCAAATCGCGTCGCTTATGCAATTAGAAACATTAAATCCAATATTACCAAGAGACATTAACAGCACGAATCCCCAAAAGGTAATGGATGTATATAAACACTGATCTTTAAAATTATCGCAAGTTACATTACAATTATAATTGTTTGTTATATTTGTTTGACACAATGATGTCTCATTAATATTTAATAAGCATGTGGTATTCGGTGAAATAATTGTTTCTTCTTTAATTGCATAAAAAGATAATCTCGTAGAAAAATTTGCATCCTTGCATATCCAATGGCATGTAGTATCTTTTATAGTGTTACATGATTCCATTACTAAAGCATGCTTAAAAGAAAAACATAATTTAAAAATATATTGCTTTTTATACACAATAAGAACATATAAATATACAGATCTTTTTAAAGATTTAATAAGTATTAACTCACAAATTCTCTCATAAAAGTCAATTTTTAAACAATTGTTATAAAAATTTTATATTATTCGAAAATAGAGAAGAAAATTCGAAATTACATAGTCCATATCGCAAGGCAGTAAAGATGCACAGGAAACATTTTTAAACTGATGATCTGGTAAAAGTGAACCGGGTAAAGCCGGTAAAAAATACATCAAAATATAGCAACTACTTGTTGTGGCAAGTAGCGCTATAAATATCAATTTTCTTCTAGTGTAGAAATAATCCACGATGAATCCAAATGCTGGTTTTGCGATCAGAAATAAAATAGGTAAAATTGCCGTAATGCTACCCATAACTAATGGTGAAATACCGAGTTGCTTGCCGTAAACTGGCAGAAATGGCAAAATAGGACCCATAGCTAAAATAAAAGCAATAATTATTATAATATAGGTACTTACATAATAAAACAATTTGTGTTAAATTTAATAATCCACTCACGTATTCTACCAAATAGTCACTTCATTTTTGCGTTAACACAATAAGATGAATATATTAGAAAGTATCACAAATATGTATAAAAAATCTAACACAGAAAATGTGTGTAATACTGGTACAATTTTTAAGCAAATTATAGAAACATATTTTTTAGTAAAATTAACATTTATGATTTTTTTGAGTGAGATAAGAGTATATTATTTGTAGAGAGTATAATATAATTATTTTCTTAAAAAATATATCAAATATAAAAATATATTTTTATCACTTTTAATATTTTATAAATATTTTTATGTTAATGTGTTTTTCATAAAATGTACCGTATAAAAAATAAATGAGGATCTTAACACACACACAAAACAAATTTTTTAAATATAAGATATTTAAGATATTATATATTTTGTAACTACTCACCGGCCATAAAAGAAAAATAATGTGCCTTTATAGGCAATTGCGTATAATTAATTTTCATGATTTATATTTGCAAATATAGGCAGGTACTGATAAGCTCAGAATCTCATATCTCATACTACTTTATCGTTTTCCTATGTTTTAATTGGTAACATGCTGCAAATTATAAGTAACGTTAAACTTAATATTATACTTAAAAATAATAATACGCAAAATACTTTTTCTAAATATTATATATATTATACAATTAAATATATATTAATATGAAACATTATGTTTAATATTTTCATAAAAACTACCGTCAGTGTTATACGCGCATTTGAACGTAATAGTATTTCGATTCACAGTATATCGATAATCTCGAAATATTCCTCGTAAAAACTTCAAAGTATACGAACTTGATACGATTCCAAAATGGCGATGCGACGTCGAAATTATCATCTGCACGCGCTGTATCAAAAAAGTCAGTCATTACGTTTCAAAGTTCAATGGTTTTTAAGAATTAAGATATCCGACAAGTTCCGCTCATTCGCCGCTCATTTCGTGTGGAATCGTCAATATTACTATTCTCTCGAGCATGAGAAATCGTCGATGAACTCACCGCATTTATTGGCCATTTCTAATTCGGTGTCAGGTTCTTACTTTAACAAAGTTTCTTTCGTAATATGAGCTTCTTGATCGTTTGATAGGCCGCATACTGTCAACGATATGGTTCACTGTCGAGACGACAAACACGCGCAACTGTATATGTGTATCGAATTAATGTGTTGGATTTAGATGTGTAAACTGCACTTTCTACACCTACAAAGTTGAGATGCGTAGGAATAAACAGAGTAGATATTCAGGTTTTGACGAAACGGAAAAAAGAAGCTGAGAAACGCATGAGGAGAAAGTAGCAAGCGCAAATAAAAAGCTACTGAATATGCTTATCATACATGTTGAAAAAAATTGTTCATTTGATTAAATTAATTCAGTTCATCTTTATTACGTTTGATGAAGAATGTATGTATTTAAACATATTATATTTATAGTTAAACATATTACTATATATATTTAACTTAAATATATATATACTTTCTCCAACAAAAAAAATTGAGATAAATTATAAATTAATTTTGTCAAATGAATATTTTTTTCTTAATGTACTAACAGTACTACTGTTTATAACATTAACATATTTTAGCCATTTTTAAGTTGTCGACAGATTCTGGCATAACTTTTAGAATTGAACAAAAGTGAAACCGAGATTATACATATGTATATAAATTTAATTTCACATTTATGAATCTGGATCGTCAACATTATTTTGATAAAACACACACAGCCGCAATATATACGCGACACGCATGTGAATTTAACAAATCATTCAATTACCGCATTATACTTCTGATACTTAAACCAGATTTATCGCAGGGGCGGATCCAGAAATTTCTCAAGATAGGAATTCCCAGAGAACACAAAATATTTACGATAAATATTTATTACTATTTATCTTTTGAAATGTTATATAAATATTTTATACGTATTTTATATAAAAATTTATTCGAAATGTTATTAAAGTATAGACTAAATATTTTACGTAATATTTATGATAAATATAAATAAATATTTCTAACAAGTATTTTTTACTTGGAATATAATGTTTTATTTTCATAGCATTTACTACACATTTACAATAAATATTTCATAATATTTATAATAAATATTTGTGATCTGTGCAATCTAAAAGATGACAAAAATATTAAAAAATATTTTTTTAACGTTTTATGAATATTGTGCGCTGCCTGGGCTATCGGCAGAGCCGATTAAGTATTTTAAGACCCCGGATCATTTCGTCGATAAGACCCATGTAAGGGCACTAATTTTTCCGTAAAATGAAAAAGTAATAATAATTTAGATATTTAAATTTTTTAAAAATATTCGATAATTTAGCACATTAACATTATGTTACACACAGTTTTGAAAAAATAATCTAATAGAAAAAAAATTGTTAAATTGTTAATTGGAACAATTTAGAAACATTTTTGCCTCATTTTTTGTTCGCCGAGCTGTGTATTATAAAAAACTCACTGTCCCACGAGTATGTGGTTTTAGGAAATTAGGTTTATAAAAACGAGACTTGCGTGCATAACTATTATCTGCAATTCGGGACGTGAGATTCGCACATATGGGGTATTAAGAGCTTGGGTTCATAGAAAGAAACTCGTGAGCTCGCCTGTCTGTAGTTTTGGACGCGAGAATCTAGCCGTAAAGCTGTCCCCCGACCCCAGGTGGCCCAGGTATGTAGTTTTTGGGGCTTGGGTTTATAGAAATAACTAAATTAACTGTGAGATCCCTGGGAAGATGACGCCCTGAACCGGTGCCCAGTCTGGTCCAAGCCTAGATTCGACCCTGGCTATTGGCAGATATGTATGCTATTGAGTTGCCAAGTTTCTATGTATCAAAAACTGAAAAGAGAAAAAAAGAAAATTTTCACAGTTTCTATACCTTTTCATTCTTATTTTTATTTTACAAAGGAGATACCTTTTAAAAATATTAAAAGTAATATAACATTTTACTACAAATATTTTTACGAAAAAATACACACAAGATGGAGGCCACGACCCCCATTGTAGCTCCGCCCCTGATTTATCACGAGGAAAAGCCACAACGTAGCCTTTTACATAATGTTACATAATTATGCGGTGTCTACGATAGAATAGTAAACCTTAAGCCGTAGAATCTATGAGTTTCTTAAATTGAAAAATATTTTTGAAATGTCAAATTGTAATAAGCAAAAATATTAAAGGTATTATAATTTAACATTTTGATATAAATATTTTTATAGCATATATAAAAATTTTTATAGTACATAAAAAGAGGAGAGCGAGAGCCATGGCCTCTCTGGATTCATTCTTGATTAATAAATAAAACGAATATCTTATCACTTGTTTCCATGCAGCACAGTTTCCTATGCTTTCTAAACATCCTAAAGATGTTCCCAAAATGTTTCTCGGATAAAGTGTGCTGTATGGGAACAAGTATCTTTTAATCTTGGATTAATTTCACTTTTGCAGTGTATTACTTACAAGATTACTAATAAAAATAATTATCTTGAAAATTTACATTGTAATAAATTCAATTCTAATTGTAAATTGTTAATAAAAAAGATCTGAGATTACGAAATATCTGATGATAATATAATCTTGTAGCCTCAGATAAGAATGATAACGATAAAATTACATAAAAATTACGATTCTCTTATTAGTTTAGCTTATTGTTATATTCGTTATGAAATCATGAATTTGCGAATTTTGACACTGCAGTACCTCAAGTAGTAAAATGTTAAAAAACAATATTATCATTTTTTATCTATTAGATGTCACTAAAAAAAAACTCACGTTACTGTTACCTAAAATTATGTATATCGTTATCTATATTCTTATATTTACCATTATCTGTATCATTATGTAAACGATGCGCTTTTGTGCCTTGTAACCCTTTGAGGACGCACATATATAGTGTGACACATTTTTAATCGCTAAACTTAGTTTATAATAAAGTTTGAAAACAATAATTTGAATACAAATATAAATGATAATTTGCCTATACCGTCAGTTTACCGTTTATCATTAGAATCATCAAATAATTTTAAATTATTATAATAATAATCACAATTCTATATTTTATTCTAAAAAATTGCATCTACACGATATATGATGACATAGACAAAGAATAATTTTACATTTAAAATGATACCATTGATAAGAATAAGATAACGATACACTTCAAAAGTAATGAAATTTTCAGTACAGCTAGTATAGCACAATTTACTTTGAATTTATACTACATTTTCTATATATTATTCTTTATATTATATATTATAATTATCATGCTTTAATCATTATCATGATATTGATAAAACGACTAGAAATCTGTATCATTATTATCGATGATTAAGATCTAATCTAATAGATTATTTATAATATTATTTTAATATTGTTATCATTTATAAAATGAAAATATAATACATAACTCACATATTGATAAGTTTATTTGTATATTTTTAAAAAGTTCCCATTAAAAATTTAGTTAAAACAGATCTAAATTTAATGTTTTTTTTGTTTTTCTATTAATATTCAAAATGTTCAATCCATCTTTTATTAATAATATAAGATAAAAAAATGTTTAGCAAGTTTTACTATTTATAAGAAAAATACATTTTTTTTTATACATATCTTGTTGTTTTATCCATCCGCACAACACACATGAACATTAAAGAAAATTTAAATTTTCTTTAGAGACTTTCTGTCATGGATGGATTAAATTTAACAAAAATATTAACAAAAATATGCTGTCCCAAGTTATCTGCACTGTTCCAAGTCATTTACATTTAGAGTATATAAATTATAAAAATGTTCTACGATAATATATTATTATTTATAAAGAAGGTACATATGAAACATGTTTGTAAGAAGATACGTGTAAATACTTTTTATCTATAATACATTCTCTTTGCGCATCATCGTGTTTTTTCCATTCAACGTTATTTCGTGTATCTGTAATGAAAATAAAGTTTCTTATAATTTTATAGTCATATATCAGAAAAATAACATTTCGGTAAATCGAACTATTTAATTCCTTACCTGACGTACGTTTTAGGTACAAAGTATATAATATAATATGAACTAATGCAGAAAGTGTTGCGATTCCGGAATATATTCTCAAAGTTCTTCGACCACCAACTTTTCTGAACAAGAAGCCACCTAAGAAACTACCAATCGCATAGCCTAAAGATATTACAAAGTTACATATAATAAATCGTCAAATTTGTAGAAAAGATAGATATATCGCAGAAAATTGTAAATATAACTGCTATATAATACAGATGTTAAACGATGTATATTTATGTATATGTTAGCATTTATATCTGTATTTGCTGGGATTCATATTACTATGTGTCCAAAATTTCTTTCATTGTAAGATAATTCTTGATATCTAATTACATAATAGAACGTACCGAGACCATCCTTCGTACCAGTCGCAATTGCTTGAACAGTAGCCGATGTACCAGGTGGTGATATTATGCTTGCGTATGTTACTATTGTTGCATAAAGAAGCGCCAATGAGGGCCCTTGCAAAATAACTTCTATCAAAAGTACATGCCATGGCGTTGGCACTAGAGATAATAATGCCATCCTCAACGCATAGCACAAAAAGCAAAATGTAAGTGTATAATCATATCCAAACTTTTCCAATATTTTGCCTTTAAATAAAAATCTTTTTTAGAACAAATATTTCAATTACACAATAATTGTACCTTATGTAACAACATATGAAAAAAATATTAACATTACCAGACATAAAGTAGGATATTACTTTGCCGAGCAAACCTGTGGATAATGTTAAACCCTCTATTAATTTAATTTTTTTCATATAACCGGTTGCCATAGCGACATCTTCTATATACCTAAAAATTAATTACTAAAATATAATTAATCTCTAACATAAAGTTTATTACATAAAAACTTATAATAATAAAAATACAAATATATTGATGAAGAATTTACCAAAATAAAAAGTTAACCATGAGACTTTCAAAAATACCCGCAAACATAGCAGTACATAGAAATATAATAATTGGCACCAATTTCAAAATTGCATATACATTTGTTAATATATTCGGCGATTTTGACAGTGGCAACTGCAAAGAAAATATATGTATAATAACAGTTAAAAACAAAAAACTATAGTATTATACTATTGCCCTTTTTTCTTCTATACGTATAATATTATATTATACCTTCAATTTCCTACAACAAATTAAATCGATACAAATAAATACGAGCACTAAAATAAACGCTGGGGTATAAGTTTTGTAAACTTTCTCTTGCGACCACAAATCTATTGTATAACCAGACAGAAGTGATAGAAGAGAAGAACCGATTGTACCCCATAGTCGCTGTCTGCCGTATTTCATTTGTCCAGCTTCACCTGAGAGATTAAACTTTATTGCAAAGTATTTCTCTTCTGTATTAGATAAAATATATATATTATGTAAAGAGAAAGAGAAAGAGAAAGAGAGGAGAGAGAGAGAGAGAGAGAGAGAGAGAGAGAGAGAGAGAGAG